>NC_069499.1:1599688238-1599773254 GCF_027579735.1 Bombina bombina
GGCTGTATACTAGTGTGCAGTACAGAGGCTGTATAATAGTGTGCAGTACAGAGGCTGTATAATAGTGTGCAGTACAGAGGCTGTATACTAGTGTGCAGTACAGAGGCTGTATAATAGTGTGCAGTACAGAGGCTGTATAATAGTGTGCAGTACAGAGGCTGTATAATAGTGTGCAGTACAGAGGCTGTATACTAGTGTGCAGTACAGAGGCTGTATACTAGTGTGCAGTACAGATGCTGTATACTAGTGTGCAGTACAGAGGCTGTATAATAGTGTGCAGTACAGAGGCTGTATAATAGTGTGCAGTACAGAGGCTGTATAATAGTGTGCAGTACAGAGGCTGTATAATAGTGTGCAGTACAGAGGCTGTATAATAGTGTGCCGTATAGAGGCTGTATACTAGTGTGCAGTACAGAGGCTGTATAATAGTGTGCAGTATAGAGGCTGTATACTAGTGTGCAGTACAGAGGCTGTATAATAGTGTGCAGTATAGAGGCTGTATACTAGTGTGCAGTACAGAGGCTGTATAATAGTGTGCAGTACAGAGGCTGTATAATAGTGTGCAGTACAGAGGCTGTATAATAGTGTGCAGTACAGAGGCTATATACTAGTGTGCAGTACAGAGGTTATATACTAGTGTGCAGTATAGACACAAGCTGCTAGTGGGTGTAAAGTTTGAGTAAACAAAATACAAAAACGATCCTTAAACTGCTGTAGTAAAAAAAAACACTAAATCACAATCATTAAATTATAATTTTCCCTTTCAGCAGAATCTAAGGTTGCAGCTCTCACTTTAATAAATTGTGGCTAAAACAGCACTGCTCATTGCATCTCTCCCTGCTCTGTAAGGAAGCGACAGCGGCACATCTAGCCCCAACTCTAAGTTCCCCTGGTAGCCCAGAACACCCTTCACAATCTGGGATGTCTGGTCACGTGCCCAGCCTTAAAGAGAGGTAAACCTCAAAATGCCTATAAATACACCCCTCACCACACCCACAATTCAGTTTAATGAATAGCCAAGCAGTGGGTGATAAAGAAAGGAGTAGAAAGCATCAACAAAGGAAATTTGGAAATAATTGTGCTTTATACAAAAAATCATAACCACCATAAAAAGGGTGGGCCTCATGGATTCTTGCCAATATGAAAGAAATTAATTTATCAGGTAAGTTCTTACATAAATTATGTTTTCTTTCATGTAATTTGCAAGAGTCCATGAGCTAGTGACATATGGGATATCAATACCCAAGATGTGGATCTCCTCTCAAGAGTCACTAGAGAGGGAGGGAATAAAATAAAAACAGCCATATTCCGCTGAAAAATTAATCCACAACCCAAAAAATAAGTTTATTTTCACTTTTGAAAGAAAAAAAACTTAAAGCAAAAAGCAAAAGAAAGCAAACTGAAACAGCTGCCTGAAGAACTTTTCTACCAAAAACTGCTTCAGAAGAAGCAAATACATCAAAACGGTAGAATTTAGTAAATGTATGCAAAGAGGACCAAGTTGCCGCTTGGCAAATCTGATCAACTGAAGCTTCATTCTTAAAAGCCCACAAAGTGGAGACTGATCTAATAGAATGAGCTGTAATTCTCTGAGGCAGGGTTTGACCCGACTCCAAATAAGCTTGATGAATCAAAGTTTCAACCAAGAAGCCAAGGAAATAGCAGAAGCTTTCTGACCTTTCCTAGGACCAGGAAATAAAACAAATAGACTGGAAGTCTTCCTGAAATCTTTAATAGCTTCCACATAATATTTCAAAGCTCTTACCACATCCAAAGAATGTAAGGATCTCTCCAAAGAATTCTTAGGATTAGGACATAAAGAAGGGACAACAATTTCTCTACTAATGTTGTTAGAATTCACAACATTAGGTAAAAATTGAAAAGAAGTCCGCAAAACTGCCTTATCCTTATGAAAAATCAGAAAAGGAGATTCACAAGAAAGAGCAGATAGCTCAGAAACTCTTCTAGCAGAAGAGATAGCCAAAAGGAACAACACTTTCCAAGAAAGTGGTTTAATGTCCAAAGAATGCATAGGTTCAAATGGAGGAGACTGTAAAGCCTTCAGAACCAAATTAAGACTCCCAAGGAGGAGAAATTGATTTAATGACAGGCTTAATACGAACTAAAGCTTGTACAAAACAGTGTATATCAGGAAGTATAGCAATCTTTCTGTGAAATAAAACAGAAAGAGCGATGATTTGTCCTTCCAAGGAACTTGCAGACAAACCCTTATCCAAACCATCCTGAAGAAACTGCAAAATTCTAGGAATTCTAAAAGAATACCAGGAGAATTTATTAAAAGAACACCATGAAATGTAAGTCTTCCAAACTCTATAATAAATCTTTCTAGAAACAGATTTACGAGCTTGTAACATAGTATTAATCACTGAGTCAGAGAACCCTCTATGACTTAAAACTAAGCGTTCAATTTTCATACCTTCAAATTTAATGATTTGAGATCCTGATGGAAAAACGGACCTTAAGATAGTAGGTCCAGCCGTAACGGAAGTGGCCAAGGCGTGCAACTGGACATCCGAACCAGATCCGCATACCAAAACCTGTGTGGCCATGCTGGAGCCACCAGCAACACAAAAGACTGCTCGATGATAATTTTGGAGATCACTCTTGGAAGGAGAACTAGAGGAGGGAAGATATAAGCAGGTTGATAACACCAAGGAAGTGTCAGCACATCCACTGCTTCCGCCTGAACATCCCTGGACCTGGACAGGTATCTGTAAAGTTTCTTGTTTAGATGAGAGGCCATGAGATCTATCTCTGGAAGACCCCACATCTGAACAATCTGAGAAAACACATCTGGATGGAGAGACCACTCCCCTGGATGTAAAGTCTGACGGCTGAGATAATCCGCCTCCCAATTGTCTACACCTGGGATATGCACTGCAGAGATTAGACAGGAGCTGGATTCCGCCCAAGCAAGTATCCGAGATATTTCCTTCATAGCTTGGGGACTGTGAGTCCCACCCTGATGATTGACATAAGCCACAGTTGTGATATTGTCTGTCTGAAAAAAAATGAATGGTTCTCTCTTTAGCAGAGGCCAGAACTGAAGAGCCCTGAAAATTGCACAGAGTTCTAAAATATTTATTGGTAATCTCGCCTCTTGAGATTTCCAAACCCCTTGTGCTGTCAGAGATCCCCAAACAGCTCCGCAACCTGAAAGACTCGCATCTGTTGAGATCACAGTCCAGGTTGGGCGAACAAAAGAAGCCCCTTGAACCAAACAATGGTGATCTATCCACCATGTTAGAGAGTGTCGTACATTGGGATTCAAGGATATTAATTGTGATATCTTTGAATAATCCCTGCACCATTGATTCAGCATACAAAGCTGTAGAGGTCTCATGTGAAAACGAGCAAAGGGGATCGCGTCCGATGCTGCAGTCCTCATACCTAAAACTTCCATGCACATAGCCACTGAAGAGAATGACTGAGACTGAAGGTGCCGGCATGCTGCGACCAATTTTAAACGTCTCTTGTCTGTTAGAGACAGAGTCTGAATCTATCTGGAAGCCTAAAAAGGTGACCCTTGTCTGAGGAATCAAGAAACATTTTGGTAAATTGATCCTCCAACCATGTTTCCGAAGAAACAACACTAGTTGATTTGTATGAGATTCTGCAGTACGTAAAGACTGAGCTAGTACCAAGATATCGTCCAAATAAGGAAACACCGCAATACCCTGTTCTCTGATTACAGAAAAGATTCTTGGAGCTGTTGCTAGGCCAAATGGAAGAGCAACAAATTGGTAATGCTTGTCTAGAAAAGAGAATCTCAGAAACTGAAAGTGTTCTGGATGATTCGGAATATGAAGGTATGCATCCTGCAAGTCTATTGTGGACATCAAGGCCTAGATTTGGAGTTCGGCGGTAGCCGTCAAAACCAGCGTTAGAGGCTCCTAACGCTGGTTTTAGGCTACCGCCGGTATTTGGAGTCAGTGATTAAAGGGTCTAACGCTCACTTTTCAGCCGCGACTTTTCCATACCGCAGATCCCCCTACGCCATTTGCGTAGCCTATCTTTTCAATGGGATCTTTCTAACGCCGGTATTTAGAGTCGTTTCTGAAGTGAGCGTTAGAGCTCTAACGACAAAACTCCAGCCGCCTGAAAATAGCAGGAGTTAAGAGCTTTCTGGCTAACGCCGGTTTATAAAGCTCTTAACTACTGTACCCTAAAGTACACTAACACCCATAAACTACCTATGTACCCCTAAACCGAGCTCCCCCCACATCGCCGCCACTCGATTAAAATTTTTAACCCCTAATCTGCCGACCGCCACCTACGTTATACTTATGTACCCCTAATCTGCTGCCCCTAACCCCGCCGACCCCTGTATTACATTTATTAACCCCTAACCTGCCCCCCACAACGTCGCCGCCAGCTACTTAAAATAATTAACCCCTAATCTTCCGACCGCAAAGCGCCGCCACCTACGTTATCCCAATGTACCCCTAATCTGCTACCCCTAACACCGCCGACCCCTATATTATATTTATTAACCCCTAATCTGCCCCCCTCAACGTCGCCGACACCTGCCTACACTTATTAACCCCTAATCTGCCGAGCGGACCTGAGCGCTACTATAATAAAGTTATTAACCCCTAATCCGCATCACTAACCCTATCATAAATAGTATTAACCCCTAATCTGCCCTCCCTAACATCGCCGACAGCTACCTTCAATTATTAACCCCTAATCTGCCGAGCGGACCTCACCGCTATTCTAATAAATGTATTAACCCCTAAAGCTAAGTCTAACCCTAACACTAACACCCCCCTAAGTTAAATATAATTTACATCTAACAAAATAAATTAACTCTTATTAAATAAATTATTCCTATTTAAAGCTAAATACTTACCTGTAAAATAAACCCTAATATAGCTACAATATAAATTATAATTATATTATAGCTATTTTAGGATTAATATTTATTTTACAGGCAACTTTGTAATTATTTTAACCAGGTACAATAACTATTAAATAGTTAAGAACTATTTAATAGTTACCTAGTTAAAATAATAACAAATTTACCTGTAAAATAAATCCTAACCTAAGATATAATTAAACCTAACACTACCCTATCAATAAAATAATTAAATAAACTACCTACAATTACCTACAATTAACCTAACACTACACTATCAATAAATAAATTAAACACAATTGCTACAAATAAATACAATTAAATAAACTATCTAAAGTACAAAAAATAAAAAAATATATACATACATAAGAAAAATATTACAACAATTTTAAACTAATTACACCTACTCTAAGCCCCCTAATAAAATAACAAAGCCCCCCAAAATAAAAAATTCCCTACCCTATTCTAAATTAAAAAAGTTACAAGCTCTTTTACCTTACCAGCCCTGAACAGGGCCCTTTGCGGGGCATGCCCCAAGAATTTCAGCTCTTTTGCCTGTAAAAGAATAAATACAATACCCCCCCCCCAACATTACAACCCACCACCCACATACCCCTAATCTAACCCAAACCCCCCTTAAATAAACCTAACACTAAGCCCCTGAAGATCTTCCTACCTTGTCTTCACCATCCAGGTATCACCGATCCGTCCTGGCTCCAACATCTTCATCCAACCCAAGCGGGGGTTGGCGATCCATAATCCGGTGCTCCAAAGTCTTCCTCCTATCCGGCAAGAAGAGGACATCCGGACCGGCAAACATCTTCTCCAAGCGGCATCTTCGATCTTCTTCCATCCGGAGCGAAGCGGCAGGATCCTGAAGACCTCCAGCGCGGAACATCCATCCGGACCGACGACTGAACGACGAATGACTGTTCCTTTAAGGGACGTCATCCAAGATGGCGTCCCTCGAATTCCGATTGGCTGATAGGATTCTATCAGCCAATCGGAATTAAGGTAGGAATTTTCTGATTGGCTGATGGAATCAGCCAATCAGAATCAAGTTCAATCCGATTGGCCGATCCAATCAGCCAATCAGATTGAGCTCGCATTCTATTGGCTGATCGGAACAGCCAATAGAATGCGAGCTCAATCTGATTGGCTGATTGGATCAGCCAATCGGATTGAACTTGATTCTGATTGGCTGATTCCATCAGCCAATCAGAAAATTCATACCTTAATTCCGATTGGCTGATAGAATCCTATCAGCCAATCGGAATTCGAGGGACGCCATCTTGGATGACGTCCCTTAAAGGAACAGTCATTCGTCGTTCAGTCGTCAGTCCGGATGGATGTTCCGCGCTGGAGGTCTTGAGGATCCTGTCGCTTCGCTCCGGATGGAAGACCATAGAAGATGCCGCCTGGATGATGACTTCAATCGGATGGAAGATCCTCTTCTGCCCCGCTTGGATGAAGACTTTGACCGGATCATGGACCTCTTCAGCCCCCGCTTGGGCTTGGATCAGGACATCGGAGGAGCTCTTCAGGACGGATCGGTGAACCTGGTATGGTGAAGACAAGGTAGGAAGATCTTCAGGGGCTTAGTGTTTATTTAAGGGGGGTTTGGGTTAGATTAGGGGTATGTGGGTGGTGGGTTGTAATGTTGGGGGGGGGTATGGTATGTTTTTTTTTACAGGCAAAAGAGCTGAAATTCTTGGGGCATGCCCCGCAAAGGGCCCTGTTCAGGGCTGGTAAGGTAAAAGAGCTTGTAACTTTTTTAATTTAGAATAGGGTAGGGAATTTTTTATTTTGGGGGGCTTTGTTATTTTATTAGGGGGCTTAGAGTAGGTGTAATTAGTTTAAAATTGTTGTAATATTTTTATTATGTTTGTAAATATTTTTTTATTTTCTGTAACTTAGATCTTTTTTATTTTTTGTACTTTAGCTAGTTTATTTAATTGTATTTATTTGTAGGAATTGTATTTAATTAATTTATTGATAGTGTAGTGTTAGGTTAATTGTAGGTAATTGTAGGTAGTTTATTTAATTATTTTATTGATAGGGTAGTGTTAGGTTTAATTATATCTTAGGTTAGGACTTATTTTACAGGTAATTTTGTTATTATTTTAACTAGGTAACTATTAAATAGTTCTTAACTATTTAATAGCTATTGTACCTGGTTAAAATAATTACAAAGTTACCTGTAAAATAAATATTAATCCTAAAATAGCTATAATATAATTATAATTTATATTGTAGCTATATTAGGATGTATTTTACAGGTAAGTATTTAGCTTTAAATAGGAATCATTTATTTAATAAGAGTTAATTTATTTCGTTAGATAAAAATTATATTTAACTTAGGGGGGTGTTAGTGTTAGGGTTAGACTTAGCTTTAGGGGTTAATCCATTTATTAGAATAGCGGTGAGCTCCGGTCGGCAGATTAGGGGTTAATAATTGAAGTTAGGTGTCGGCGATGTTAGGGAGGGCAGATTAGGGGTTAATACTATTTATGATAGGGTTAGTGAGGCGGATTAGGGGTTAATAACTTTATTATAGTAGCGCTCAGGTCCGCTCGGCAGATTAGGGGTTAATAAGTGTAGGCAGGTGTCGGCGACGTTGAGGGGGGCAGATTAGGGGTTAATAAATATAATATAGGGCTCGGCGATGTTAGGGCAGCAGATTAGGGGTACATAGGGATAACGTAGGTTGCGGCGGTTTACGGAGCGGCAGATTAGGGGTTTAAAAAAATATGCAGGTATCAGCGATAGCGGGGCCGGCAGATTAGGGGTTAATAAGTGTAAGGTTAGGGGTGTTTAGATTCGGGGTACATGTTAGGGTGTTAGGTGCAGACGTAGGAAGTGTTTCCCCATAGGAAACAATGGGGCTGCGTTAGGAGCTGAACGCTGCTTTTTTGCAGGTGTTAGGTTTTTTTTCAGCTCAAACAGCCCCATTGTTTCCTATGGGGGAATCGTGCACAAGCACGTTTTTGAGGCCGGCCGCGTCCGTAAGCAACTCTGGTATCGAGAGTTGCATTTGCGGTAAAAATGCTCTACGCTCCTTTTTTGGAGCCTAACGCAGCATTTGATTAAACTCTCGATACCAGAGTTAAATTTATGGTGCGGCCAGAAAAAAGCCCGCGGAGCGTTAGCAGCCCTTTTACCGCCGAACTCCAAATCTAGGCCTATGTTACCTTGTGAATAACGGTGATGTAAAGTACATCATCACAGTATTAGACAGGTAGATATAATTTCCTGTAAGCGTATGATGTAATCAATGTTAATATATGCATGGGGTATTAGTTGTGGTAAAACCTGGCAACAATTGCAATAACTGGTGAACTACAAGGTACTGGAGATACCGGGATAAGCTTCTTGGTATTATTTGACATATAATGCACTGTGCACATAAAGTGTGATGCTTCTGAACAGAGTATCAAGGATAACTAATTGCTCGCCTGAATATTACTCGTCAGGCAGGTTAATATATGCCAACTACTCGTTCAAGTTTAGTGCTCAATATCGGGCATACAATCTGTCCTATTCTGTTTAGTGCACATTAATGAGAGTCAATGTGTGGTAAGAGATCCGATCTTAGTATTATAAATCTAATACTCCATTTACATAATACATTATGGTGTATAATTCACCAGATAAGCCATTTTGAGGATATAAATGGGAATTATATAGTGTCAAAAAAACGTTAGGCACGATCTTGATACTAAGTATGCAAACTGATGTTTATATAGTTAAAAGTATCCCAATAAATTGCGATAATTTTACCCTTAACCCTGACATTTATAGTCATGAGTGTGTGTTAGCTCAAATTCACTGAGTGTTAAGGAGAGTGTATTGTTCAGCTAGTTCATGTAAGTTTCAACTGCTCACTTCACTAAATGTTCTCCTATGGTTGCTAGTAGCTGTTTGGGCTAAATCACAGTGCCGGGATTCAAATTTGGCAGCAGCGCGCCACCCGTAGCAGTTTAAGTACTTGCAAACAACAAGTGCCTCCATAATGTTGATGTTAGAAATGAAAATCAATTTTACTAATCGTATAAAAATAACAACTTAGTATACTTAGAGTTGCGCTTATGTATACTTGATTATATTGTGCTGTAGGCTACATAAGCCAGCAATTCACTTGCTGTGGATCTCCAGTTGTGTAACATCTCAAGCCCACTATCATATGTTTTAAATTGGCCTTGTGCCTGTTAAGGTCTGATCACTGTAAAGTATTAACAGAAATACCTAGGTCTACAGTTTTACTCTGTCCCAGACACTTTGAGATTTGTATTAGGCTAATAGGATGATTACACTGCGTTGAATGTGCTAGGTAAATGATGCTGGTTTCATAACGTCCGTGCACTGTCAGAATTAATGAGGTCCGCTCGCACCCAGTAACTATTCAAGTAATTAAATATTGAGTTTGGATTACGCTCATAAATAAAATATACATTCAAACACTCACATTCACACTAAAGGACAAGACTGGATATATAATATAAATGGCTGCCAGTTGCCGCTCATTGAATAAGTAGTTATATCATGGATAAATAATTTGTAAGGCAAATTAATGCTGCAAACATTGACTACAGTAATGTATCAGTAGCTTAAGGCTGTCTAAAACACAGGAGCTCCTAGGACTCTTCACCATTGCCCTAATGTCCAGCAATGTGTAATCAGGCAGGAAGGGGTTAACCAATAGAGTAATCAAGCAAGCAATGTCCAGCAACGTGTAATCAGGCAGGTAGAGGTTAAGCAGTATCGAGGTCTAACAAGCAAAAGTTCAGGTATCAAGGATTCAAAAATAGTACTCACTTAGCCACGAAGTAGAACAAACAGACACCGGAGGGGAGAAGACGCCGGAATAAGAATCCATTCTGACGTCAGCAGAGAGGGACGGCTCAGTACAGAGTTGCTTGGCAACGAAGTGTAGCGCAAAAGCGCAGAAGAGAGAGAAGGAAGAGCGATCAGCTGAGTGATCGCGACAATGCCCCCTCCTCAAGGACCCCTCCGGGGACTCGAACAGGTTTCGAAGGATTCTGGACGTGGAACTTTTTGATCAAAGCAGAGGCGCGGACATGAGAAGCAGGTTCCCAGGAACGTTCAGTAATGGGATATCCCTTCCAATGAACCAAATAATATAAGCGGTTACCCCGCAATTTGGAATCAAGAATTTGACCGATCTCAAATTCAGAAGTACCATCTGTTACAGAAGCATTAGTTATTTTGTTGTGAAGAGCTTATTTCCCAGCAGCAATGCCTGAACCAGCCAAGCCAGCGCCTAAGAAGGGCTCCAAGAAAACCGTAACAAGTATCATTTCATAAAGAGTTAACTTTTTTTCAGCTTTTAGAAACTATTGTCTAATCACCTCTGGAGCCAGACTGCTAATTGATAAGATGAACTTGTAAACTTGTTATCTTAAGTACTGTAATCCTATTGTGGCCTGTCAAAGGACAGTGCTCTCTATCTAAATGTGTGATGGGGGATTTTGTGCTTCCCCCCCCTCTCCCCCTGGGAGTGCCCTGTGTGCATGTAACCTTAATAAAAAGCAGGCTGGGCATCCCAGTCCTGAGTTCTTGTTTGACCCTCAATCGCAGCGTTGACTCATTTTTGTGGGCAGAAGGGTATCCTAGCTGTACTGCAGCTAAGGGAGATTATTCTATATTTGCGAGACTCATATAGAATACTATGGAAAGCAGCTTCTCCCCTCTTTAGCAATAGGGATCCAGGCTACTAAGCGGTCCATCTCTCAGCGAGACTAAGGGTAACCGTAACATTTGGTGGCAGCGGCGGGATTTTCCTGGATTTCCTAGGAGAGGTACAGAACGGATGGAGAGCGCTTACGAAAAATTGAAGCGTACAACCCTAAAGGATTTACTTGAAAGCAGAGGGGGGTACGCCAGCAACCGGCCGAGGAGAGAGCTGATCGCAGAATTGACCGAACTGGATCAGAGCTTCACAATGGCGGAAACACCGACCACGATTAGTGACGAAAAAACCAGGATTGTTCGGGAAAGGCTCTCATTATACGGGCCGAACCCCTCCATGGAATTGGTACAGCAGTTGATGGCGGAGGCGGACGAGGATATACGAGAGACTCGAGCCCACAAACTCAACCTAGCGAACGCACACCGCAATGCTGAAGCCCCGCAGGTAATCATCCCTGTCGAAAATGCTGGGAGGCCCAAGATGCCCTATGCGGCATTTCGACCCTTCCTAGAGAGCGAGACAGGGATTGATGAATATTTGGCGGACTTCGAAAGGCAATGTGCCCTGCACCAGATTCCCAACAGAGAGTGGCCCACGATATTGTCTGGGAAACTATCCGGGCGAGCCCTGGAAGCCTTTCGTACTCTGGGTGCTGAGGAAGTGACACAGTATGAGCTAGTTAAGGAGACACTGTTGCGACGGTACGCTGTAACTCCGGACACGTATCGCTGACAGTTTCGGGGCACGAAAAAGAAGCCTAACGATACCCATATGGAATGGGCGCACCGAATGCGGAGAGCGGCAAATCACTGGCTGAGCGGAAGTAAAGCGGTGACTGGTGAGGAAATTTTACAATTGTTTCTCTTAGAACATTTTTATAATGGCATGGAACAGCAAGGGAAGGAATGGCTGCGAGACAGGCGGCCTTCTACCTTAGAAGAAGCAGCCAAATTGGCCGATGAACATTATGACTCCCGTCTTCACGAACCCATGAACTACCGAGCTCCAGCACGGGTCGAACCCAGAGAGGTTTACCGTGCACCCCCTCGTGCTGAATTCCGAGCCCCGGTGCCCACAGGGCTCGTCCGACACTCAGGACCACACAATAACAGCTCTGAGCGTCCCAGACCGACTTGCCACCGATGCAAGCAACCAGGGCATTTCATGGCTAGCTGCCCCCTTAATACGCACCAGACACCCAGGAATTACAATTACCCCTCTGGGTCCTATCGTCCGGCCCGGGCCCTCTGTGTTAACCAAGAGGCCCCTATGGAGGGATATGTGGGGCCGCTTCACGAGGTGGACCCTGTATATGCTGCCTCAGATAACCGCCAGCACCATCGGCAGAAGGTATGGCTCGAGGGGCGATCTACAGAGGGATTGAGAGACACAGGGGCTACTATCACGCTGGTACAGAGTCATTTGGTGCCAGAGCACAAGCGATCCGGACAGACTGTGGCCGTTAGAGTGGCGGGGGGGGGATGTGTACAAAATTCCAACAGCTCAAGTGCATCTTGATTGGGGAGCGGGAAAGGGGGCTGTGAACGTGGGCATAATGGATAATTTACCTGCCGAAGTACTACTGGGCAACGATTTGGGCCCCATGACTTCTGCCTATGCTCCAGTATGCAACAACGAGGCGGACCCAGTGACTACACGGGCCCAAGCCCGGATGGAGCGAGAGCTCTCACCAGTGCGGGAGACACAGGTAAGACCTACCCCGACCTTGCCTGACATGTTAGGCCCCATACCCTGGGACACCCCAGATGCTTTCGAGACTAAGACTGACCCGACTTTACAAAAGTACCGGGAACGAGCAGAGACCGGAGGGGGCGGGGCAGATAACGAAACATTCTTATGGGAAAAAGGGAAAATATACCGCTGGACAGAGAAAAGGGGACAGCGTAGGCGACAGCTGGTAGTGCCCCACAAATACCGTCAAGAAATCCTCAAGATAGGCCACGACATCCCCTTAGCAGGCCACCTAGCCGTAACCCGTACCCTACACCGCATTACTCACACGTTCTTTTGGCCAGGGGTGCACGCTGACGTTAGAACTTACTGTAACACCTGCGATGTGTGTCAACGAGTAGGAAGGCGAGGCGATCACCCTAAAGCCCATCTAGTAAATATGCCCATTGTAGAGGAACCCTTCAGCCGGGTTGCTATTGACCTAGTGGGACCACTGGCTACCCCTAGTCCCTCCGGTAAGCGCTACATTCTTACCGTAGTGGACTACGCTACCAGGTACCCAGAGGCTGTCGCCCTATCCAACATACAAGCGGATACGGTAGCGAATGCACTAGTACAGGTGTTCTCCCGGGTAGGATTTCCAAAAGAAATCCTATCCGACCGAGGCACCCAATTTACGGCTGAATTGACCCAACAACTCTGGCAGGTTTGCAAAATTAAGTCCCTCCTGAGCTCCCCATACCACCCCCAGACGAACGGGCTGTGTGAGAGGTTCAATGGGACCCTCAAGCAAATGCTCAAGACGTTCACTCAGGAATACCGAGACTGGGAACGCTTCCTGCCGCACCTCCTATTTGCTTATCGGGAGGTGCCCCAGGAAACGACAGGGTTCTCTCCCTTCGAGTTGCTCTACGGAAGAAAGGTACGGGGACCCCTAAACCTGATCCGGGAGCACTGGGAGGGAGAGATGGAGGCTGACGGTGTCCCCATTGTGCCATACGTGCTGGAACTCAGGGACCGAATGGAGCAATTAGCCAAATCCGTGCAGGCTAATCTCCAGTTGGCCCAGAGAAGACAGAAAGTATGGTACGATCGGGGGGCCCGAAAGAGAATCTTCACCATAGGACAAAAGGTGTTAGTACTTAAGCCGGTGAAGACAGACAAATTGCAGGCGTCCTGGCAGGGTCCCTACCAGATCGTAGAGAAAAGGGGAGACACCACTTATGTGATAGCTAGCTGCCATGACAACAATCTTAGAAAGACATTCCATGTAAACATGCTCAAGGAATATTTTGAGCGACCAGAGAACGTGACGGCCGTATGTTGTTCCCCTCAGGAAGACCCCGACAGTCTACCCATTCCAGACCTATTAGAAAAGAGTCTCCCCACAGGTATAGTGGCTCCGGTTCAGATAGGAGACCGACTTAGCCCCACTGAAAGGGAGCAGCTCAGCCAACTCCTCCAGTCCAAACACCTCACCTTCTCCCCGAAGCCAGGGTACACTACTTTAACCACCCACCAGGTAGATACTCCGGGACAAGCTCCCTTGCGCCAGGCTCCGTACCGAATCCCCGAAGCAGTTAGGACAGGAATGAAGAAGGAGATCGATGAGATGCTCCAGCTCAGGGTAATTGAGCCCTCCGATAGTCCCTGGGCCTCCCCAGTTGTCTTGGTGCCCAAGAAAGATGGGACCACCCGGTTCTGCGTAGACTATCGGAGGCTCAATGAAAAAACCGTGACGGACGCTTACCCTATGCCCAGGGTAGACGAGCTACTCGATCGTATAGCCAGGGGAAATTACCTGACCACTATTGACCTCTGCAAAGGTTACTGGCAGATTCCCCTGGCCCCGGAGGCTATCCCCAAGTCGGCATTTGTCACCCCATTCGGCTTAGATCAGTTTAGGGTAATGCCGTTTGGGATGAAGAATGCCCCAGCTACATTCCAGCGCTTGGTGGATAGGCTCCTGGATGGCTTCCAGAGTTTTGCTTGCGCCTACCTGGACGACATAGCGATCCACAGTGAGTCCTGGGAGGACCACTTAGCTCATGTAGGAATGGTTCTGGATCAGATCCGGGCTGCTGGCCTGACTCTGAAGCCAGAAAAATGCCACTTTGGGATGGCCGAGGTACAGTACCTGGGTCACCGGGTGGGGTGTGGAAAGCAGCGACCAGAGCCGGCCAAGATAGAAGCTGTCGCCAATTGGCCCACCCCCATCACTAAGACTCAGGTCCTAGCCTTCCTGGGCACGGCAGGGTACTATAGACGGTTCGTACCAGACTACAGCACACTTGCCAAACCCCTGACTGACTTGACCAAGAAGAACTTACCTCGACAGGTCCTGTGGTCTCCCCACTGTGAAACGGCTTTCCAGGCTCTCAAAAATGCTCTAATTAACGCTCCTGTCTTGGCGGCCCCAGCCCTTAACAAACGTTTTATCGTCCATACAGATGCTTCCATGTTCGGGCTGGGAGCCGTCCTCAGCCAAGTAGGCGAAGATGGAGGGGAGCATCCAGTTGCCTACATCAGCCGGAAGCTCCTGCCCCGCGAAGTCAGCTATGCAGCGGTCGAAAAGGAGTGTTTGGCTTTGGTGTGGGCATTAAAGAAATTGACTCCCTATTTATATGGTCAGGAGTTCACCCTGGTCACCGACCATAACCCGTTGGTGTGGCTGAACCGGGTCTCTGGAGATAACGGCAGGCTATTACGTTGGAGCTTATCGTTGCAACCCTTCAATTTCACCATTACTTACAGACCTGGGAAACAGAATGGCAACGCCGACGGGTTGTCCAGACAAACCGACCTCAGCCCCGCATAACCAGCGTTCTGGACAGCCTTAGTCTGCCCCGAAAAGGGGTCAGACCGTGTCTGCCAGAGTGTTCCACAGAAAGGGAGCACTGTTACAGAAGCATTAGTTATTTTGTTGTGAAGAGCTTATTTCCCAGCAGCAATGCCTGAACCAGCCAAGCCAGCGCCTAAGAAGGGCTCCAAGAAAACCGTAACAAGTATCATTTCATAAAGAGTTAACTTTTTTTCAGCTTTTAGAAACTATTGTCTAATCACCTCTGGAGCCAGACTGCTAATTGATAAGATGAACTTGTAAACTTGTTATCTTAAGTACTGTAATCCTATTGTGGCCTGTCAAAGGACATTGCTCTCTATCTAACTGTGTGATGGGGGATTTTGTGCTTCCCCCCCCCGGGAGTGCCCTGTGTGCATGTAACCTTAATAAAAAGCAGGCTGGGCATCCCAGTCCTGAGTTCTTGTTTGACCCTCAATCGCAGCGTTGACTCGTTTTTGTGGGCAGAAGGGTATCCTAGCTGTACTGCAGCTAAGGGAGATTATTCTATATTTGCGAGACTCATATAGAATACTATGGAAAGCAGCTTCTCCCCTCTTTAGCAATAGGGATCCAGGCTACTAAGCGGTCCATCTCTCAACGAGACTAAGGGTAACCGTAACACCATCCACAAGAAACGGCAAAGGGACTTTAAATTTGGTGGAAAATCGGTTAGAAACTACCGGTTTAAGAAGAGACACGTGAACTACAGGATGAATCTTCAGGTTGTTTGGTAAAGCCACCCGGTAAGCAGAAGAACAGACCTTGGAAACAATCCTAAATGGTCCAATGTATTTAGGACCCAATTTAGCGCAAGGATGCTTGAGACGAATGAATCTAGTAGATTTCAAAACTTTGTCTCCAGTGCGGAAAGAAGGTGCCTTATGGCGTTTGCGATCAGCAAACCGTTTATACTTTTGAGAAGAGAGGAAAAGAATTTCCTGTATCTTCTTCCAGTGTTTACAGAGATTCTTCACAGTACGATCAGCTCCAGGAACTACAGAAGCACTAGAAGACATAGGAAAAGTTCTAGGTTCGAATCCATAGGCTGCCTTGAAAGGAGAAGTCTGTAACGAAGAATTGAAGCGGGAATTGTGGGCAAGTTCTGCTAAAGGAAGAAGTTGAGACCAATTGGAGTGCTGATGATTAACATAGTGCCTGAGATAGGATTCAAGAGATTGGTTTACTCGTTCAGTTTGGCCGTTGGATTGAGGATGATGGGTAGTAGAAAGAGAAATGGTAGCTCCAAATTGTTTGCAAAGAGATTTCCAGAATCTTGAGACAAATTGAACTCCACGATCGGAAACAATGTCCAAAGGAAATCCATGTAATCTGGTGATATGGAGTATAAAGAGTTCAGCGAGTTTCTGGGCAGAAGGCAATCCAGGTAAAGGAACAAAATGGGCTGCTTTGGAAAATCTGTCAACCACTACCCATATGGTCTTGTTTCCAGCTGAATTAGGAAGGTCAGTAATAAAGTCAATAGAAATATAAGACCAGGGGTAATATGGTACAGGAAGAGGTTGTAAGAGCCCAAAAGGTAAACAAGAAGATTGCTTATTTAAGGCACAAGAATTACAAGCAGCAACATAATCCTTGACATCTTTGATCATAGAAGGCCACAAGACATGTTGTTTGAGATTCCATAACGTATTACGCACTCCAGGATGTCCTGCCAAAATATTGTCATGAGCCCAACAAAGAAGTTTGAGACGGAATTCAGGAGGTACATACAGGATTCCAGGAGGTAGTTTATAGGAGGAAGGAATTGTGGCTTGAGCAGACTGTAACGCTTGGAAAGGAAAAGTAGACAACTGAGCTAGAACTCTAGCTGGACAGAGAATGGGTTCAGAATCCAATAACGCTGAATCAGAGGCCTGAAATTGTCTGGATAAAGCATCCGCCTTGGAGTTCTTAGAACCAGGAATATAAGAAAGGACAAAATTAAATCTGGAAAAGAACAAAGCCCATCGGGCTTGACGTGAGTTGAGGCGTTTAGCAGTATGGAGATACAGAAGATTTTTATGATCCGTTACATTAAGAAACGGGTGAATCGTGCCCTCAAGCAAATGTCTCCATTCTTCCAAAGCAATCTTTATGGCCAGCAATTCTTTGTTACCAATGTTGTAATTCTGTTGTGCAGAATTAAATATTTTGGAGAAGAACCCCACTGGAAGGGTTTTACTAGGGACTGGATTTCATTGAGATAACACAGCTCCTGCAGCTATTAAAGAAGCATCCACTTCAAGGATGAATTGGAGATCAGGTACTGGATGACAAAGAATAGGAGCCGAAGTAAATGCTGATTTCAAAGATTCAAAGGCCTGTGAGGCTTTATCAGACCAATAATTGCAATCCTGACCCTTCTTAGTAAGAGCAGTAAGAGGAGCAGTGATGTTAGCAAAGTCCTTTATGAATTTACAATAGTAATTGGCAAAGCCAAGAAACCTCTGAAGAGATCTTAAGGAAGTTGGTCTAGGCCAATCTTTAATAGCCGACAGTTTATCAGAATCCATCTCAAATCCAGACTGTGAAATGGTGTAACCCAAAAAATGAATAGAATCTTGATGAAAAGAGCACTTTTCAAGTTTGGCAAAAAGAGAATTCTCACGTAATCTCTGGAGTACCAGCTTAACATGGTGAAGATGATCCTGCAAAGTCCGAGAGTATATCAGAATATCATCAAGATAGATAATGACAAATTGATTAAGGTAGACTCTGAAGATTTCATTAACAAAATGTTGAAAAACAGCAGGGGCATTGCATAACCCAAAAGGCATAACTAAATATTCATAGTGTCCAAATCTAGTGTTGAAGGCTGTCTCACTCATCCCCTTTACGAATTCTGACTAAATTGTATGCCCCACGAAGATCCAATTTGGTAAAAATGGAAGCACCTTGGAGACGATCGAACAATTCAGGAATGAGAGGAAGGGGATAGCAATTCTTGATTGTTATCTGATTAAGAGCACGATAGTCGATGCACGGTCGAAGACCCCCATCTTTCTTTTCAACAAAGAAAAAACCTGCTCCTACAGGAGAGGATGAAGGACGAATAAAACCTTGGGACAAATTATCTTTGATGTATTCCTCGAGTGAAACATTTTCTTGACGAGAAAGAGGGTACGTTTTGCCTCTAAGAAGAGGTGCTCCAGGTAATAGGTCAATGGGACAATCAAAAGTCCGATGTGGAGGTAGTATTTCAGCATCTTTTTTAGAAAAGACATCACAAAAAGAATGATATTGTACTGGTAAAGAATCAGGAATGTCCAAAACTGCCACAACAGTACTTGAAGGTTTGTAAGTATTTTGAAGACATTGTTTGAAACAAGAAGTTCCCCAAGCAACAAGTTCCCCCTTAGACCAGGAGAAAACTGGATCATGAAGTTGTAACCAAGGAAGTCCCGAAATCAAAGGAAACTGAGGAGAGGAGATGATGTCAAAACTGATGGTTTCTGAGTGGAGTACTCCTACAGACATAAGAAGTGGTATCGTAGAATATTGAATGATTGCAGAACCTAAGGGTTGACCACTGACAGTAGTGACTTTAATAATTTGGCTCTTGGAAAGTAAAGGAATCCGGAGAGAATTGACAAAATCAGAATCCATAAACATTCCTGCAGCTCCGGAATCGATAAGTGCTTAAGCTTGGAACTTGGTGTTGCCAAAACGAAAAGTGACTGGAACAAAAAGCTTAGGATTGAGGGTAGACAAATGTTTTTGGCTTAACTCAGTCCCTCTTTCAGGAGTTAAGCCCTGGCTTTTACTGGACGAGTTGGACAATCCTTCAACAAATGTCCCTTAATACCACAGTAAAGACATAGTCCAAGATTACGCCTTCTGAGGCGTTCAGCTTCAGATATTTTAATGGCTCCAACCTCCATGGGTTCTATTGACTCAGAAAATCATCAACACCAAATTTCAACAACCAAAAGGGTACACTAAGCTGCGACGGAGAAAGATTGCACGGTCACTGACCGATAAAGAAAAAATCACCTAGAGCGCCGTTTATTTAACCGCACCACAACGGAAAATCCCAAACAGGTAACTGTCAGTCAAGCACCTAACGGGCCTGGCCAAACCACTTCATAATAGCGGTAAAACAATCCGGCTAACTTTCAAACAACAGGGTTATCTGACTACTACAAATTCAGAACCGCTCTAAATAGAGCATTAGCCACCGAATACGGATACAAGGTATCTTAATAATATATCCACTATATGTTCAATAATAATATACACACATAGTGTTTGAAGTATAAAAGATACATAAGGTCAATACCTCATATATATGCAAATGAAATCCAAACATATGCATAGTACAGCATATTGAACATTGTGTTTTAAAGAAAGTGTTTTAATTTACTTTTAAATTTGCGCATTTTATGTAAACATATACGTACATACGGCCAAAGTTTACTGACACCGGTGTCTAATATTTAAAGTATTCACTTCAACTGTATGGAATTTTTATTTATTTATTTTATTTATTTTTTGTATAATATGTTAAACCAATAATAAATCTACATATAATTTTAAAAGAATATAGTATTGTGGTAATTTGAAAAAGGAATAATATATCTAAGGTGTCACACAAGTTCATGCCATTTTAATTTTATCACCATCAAAAACTCACACTGGGAATAGCATTTTGCGCCACCTACCACACATTTTTACATTCTATTGACTCAGAAACAGAAGAACTAGGACCAGGAAGAGTAGGAGAATGGGTCATAGGACAGAAAGTTGGCTTGATAAAGGATCTCCTTTTACGGTCTCGTTCATGGAGACACTCAGAATAGCGAGCATCTAATTTGATACATAAATTGATGAGTTCTTCTAGAGAATCAGGAAGATCCCTATCGACCAGTTCATCTTTTAAACGATCACAAAGACCTTTGCGGAAAGCTGCACGCAGGGCCCCATGATTCCACATAGTTTCAGCAGCTAAAGTCCAGAATTCTATAGCGTATTGTGCTACAGAAAGAGAACCCTGTCTTAAATCTAATAGTCCAGCTTTGGCTGCCGCAGACCTTCCAGGTTTATCAAACACGGAAGAAAAAATGGATACAAAAGAATCAATATCATTGAGCAAAGGATAATCTTTTTCCAACAGAGGAGAAACCCAAGCTAAGGCTTTACCTTTCATAAGAGAAATCAAAAAGGTGATCTTGGAAGAGAAGGAAACAAACATTTGAGGGTTATTTCTGAAGTGAATACGGCATTGATTAAGGAATCCTCGGCAGTCTTCAGAATTGCCGTCATATTTATCAGGTAGTGGAATTCTGGGAATTAAATGGTCTGCAGGTTGTGGCGGATTATATGCAAGATTTCGAACTGACCGCAGGTACAACAGGGGTTGCTGAGGCTTGAGAAGGAGGAGTGAGATTATGCAAAAGAGTAGTAATTTGATCCAATTTAGAATCCAGGGATTGCAGGTGTGCAGAGTGGGTTCCAAGAAGCTGTCCCTGTAGAGCCACAGCTCTGGATAACTCATCAGGGTCCATTATATGGCCTGTTTGTAATATCAGGATAGGAAAAGTCCAGAGCCAGACCCAAATGCTGGAATGAGGTTAATTTCACCCTAACACTGTGAGTGTAAACCAGGACATGACCCTACGACAGCTTCAGTATAACAAGTACTCACTGAAATAGGTTGGAAGTTGGCTCAGCAGGATCAGGTGATGAGACTTCATGCAGATAGGGATTAACCAAAAGAGTAGTCAAACCAGCAATGTCCAGCAACATGTAATCAGGCAGGTAGGGGTTAACCAATAGAGTAATCAAGCAAGCAATGTCCAGCAACGTGTAATCAGGCAGGTAGGGGTTAACCAATAGAGTAATCAAGCAAGCAATGTCCGGCAACGTGTAATCAGGCAGGTAGGGGTTAACCAATAGAGTAATCAAGCAAGCAATGTCCAGCAACGTGTAATCAGGCAGGTGGAGGTTAAGCAGTATCGAGGTCTAACAAGCAAAAGTTCAGGTATCAAGGATTCAAAAATAGTACTCACTTAGCCACGAAGTAGAACAAACAGGCATCAGAGGGGAAAAGACGCCGGAATAAGAAGCCATTCTGACGTCAGCAGAGAGGGACGGCTCAGTACAGAGTTGCTAGGCAACGAAGCGTAGCGCAAAAGCGGAGAAGAGAGAGAAGGAAGAGCGATCAGCTGAGTGATCGCGACACATATTATGCCCTAAACAGGGAAACATAGGAGTAGCAGAAACAGTATGCAGAGTCTGAACCTGAAGTAACCCTCCCATCTGATTCAACTTGACTGCTAAATGAGATAATCCTGAGGACTCCCCCAAGCAACATGAGCAGATCTCCTGTTTCAATATTACCCCAACTACTGGGTCTATCAATATCTTCAACATGAAGAATAAGTCACAAACCGTGACAGACTGCCTCTTCTGCTCACAACTTAAGCACAGGACAATGGAAGCTTCGTTATCACCAGCGGGAAATCACACTTCCCCGACAACTGAAGAATCTGCTGAGCCTAACCAACTAACCACTCCAAATAAATAACTACTTGTACAAATAAAGGCTCTTTTTCAAGAACTTAAAACAGCATTAGCCGAGCTAATTTTGGAGATAGGAGGGCGCACTACTGAAATCGAGGAAAAACTTGATGAAATAGTGGAGGAGATCCCCATTATCCATACTGCCATCCAAGATCAATCCGCACAGATTAAGAGAATAGAGGATCAATTGGAAGATCTCGAAAACAGACCCAGAAGAGCGAATCTGCGCATCAGAAATTTGCCAGAAAACTACTCTAATCTGCCAGACACGCTTAAGAAAATTTTCCAACACCTGTTACCTAAAAAAGACCCCTCCCTGTTTCTTATGGACAGAGCCCTATCTAAACCCCCGCAATCATCTCTGACCAGAGATGTTATAGTGAAGCACAGGTTACCTGACTTGAGTGTCAAAAGGCTAGTTTAATGCATTCTAAATTGCCTCTCTGGGGCTAGGTATATAAGATATCACTACTGTTTTAGTAATATCTATAGTTAGATAGATCTGTTATTATGCAACTTTGACTTTCCTTTAAGGAAAATTTATATTAAGTTAAACGTTATATGTTAAGGGCCACATTTGCACCTTACCAACCCTCTAAATTTTCCTTACGCCATGTATTTAATACTTGAAGGAGTCCTCAAATACAGTTCCTAATTTCACCTCCCCTTTCCTAAATCCTCACCCCTGCCGTAATTTTTCCTAACTTCTTTGGTTACTAAGTTAGTAGCAAATGCTATATTGCTGCTGTTCAACTGTTCAAATAACTATTTACTATGGTTAAATTGTTTTTACATATGTTTGTTATATGGAATATTGTCATGTTTTATTTCATTTACAATAGAAACATTCGGCTAGATTTAAAGTTGGGCGGTAGCCGTCAAAACCAGCGTTAGAGGCTCCTAACGCTGGTTTTTACCGCCCTCTGGTATTTGGAGTCAGTCAGGAAAGGGTCTAACGCTCACTTTGCAGCCGCGACTTTTCCATACCGCAGATCCCCCTACGCCATTTGCGTATCCTATCTTTTCAATGGGATCTTTCTAACGCCGGTATTTAGAGTCGTGGCTGAAGTGAGCGTTAGAAATCTAACGACAAAACTCCAGCCGCAAAAAAAAGTCAGTAGTTAAGAGCTTTCTGGGCTAACGCCGGTTTATAAAGCTCTTAACTACTGTGCTCTAAAGTACACTAACACCCATAAACTACCTATGTACCCCTAAACCGAGGTCCCCCAACATCGCCGCCACTCTAATTACATTTTTTAACCCCTAATCTGCCGTCCGCACGCTGCCGCAAGCTACGTTATACTTATGTACCCCTAATCTGCTGCCCCTAACACCGCCGACCCCTATATTATATTTATTAACCCCTAATCTGCCCCCCTCAACGTCGCCTCCACCTGCCTACACTTATTAACCCATAATCTGCCGACCGGACCGTGCCGCTATTATAATAAAGTTATTAACCCCTAATCTGCCTCACTCCCGCCTCAATAACCCTATAATAAATAGTATTAACCCCTAATCTGCCCTCCCTAACATCGCCGACACCTAACTTCAAGCATTAACCCCTAATCTGCCGACCGGAGCTCACCGCTACTCTAATAAATTTTTTAACCCCTAAAGCTAATTCTAACCCTAACCCTAACACCCCCCTAACTTAAATATAATAACGAAATAAATTAACTCTTATTAAATAAATTATTCCTATTTAAAGGTAAATACTTACCTGTAAAATAAACCCTAATATAGCTACAATATAAATTATAATTATATTGTAGCTATTTTAGGATTAATATTTATTTTACAGGTAACTTTGTAATTATTTTAACCAGGTACAATAGCTATTAAATAGTTAATAACTGTTACGGTTGCCTCCAGGCTGGCTGGAAGTTGGACCGTAGAAAAGGATGCTCCTAGCGCTCACCAAAGGAGCAGCAGCACCGTAGACTCTATAACTACTGCGTAGCCACCATCAGTAATGCAGACTATATGAACCACCGCTGCTGGGCTGGTATCTCGCCGTCTGCTCTGCGCCCTGGACCTACGACCAGGCTCCAGTAGGCGAACCTCTTCCTTCTGTAGCAATCCCTGTAGCTAAGGGAGTATGAAAAACATAGCAATCCCTGTAGTGATTATAAGCTGTCCCCTACAAACATGAG
Source organism: Bombina bombina (assembly GCF_027579735.1). NCBI lineage: Eukaryota > Metazoa > Chordata > Amphibia > Anura > Bombinatoridae > Bombina > Bombina bombina. The sequence continues at coordinate 1,599,712,040 of NC_069499.1, forward strand.
TCAAAGCTGCAAGTTAGAGGGTCAAAAATAGGTCTGATGTGCTGGACACACAGCCTGCTTTTTATTGAGGTTACATGCAAACAGGACACTCTCAGGGGGAGGCATAAAATCCCCCATCACACATTTGATATTAGATAGAGAGACACTCCCTTTGACAGGCCACAACATTTACTTCAGCAGATAACATTTTACACACAATAAAACAATGCAGTCCACCTTATCACTACTAGAAGTCTGATTAGACAATGGGAATGTTTTATCACTAAACTTAATTAGAGCTGATCCCAGCAAACTTGTATTTAGAATGCTTCTTGAAGCTGAACAAAGTTATCTCTGTAGTTCTGACCGAAGGGTCTGTCACATAGCACTTAATGGCACACAATGAAACTGAACCAAGTGGGAGAAAGCCAGGGACAAGTCATTTCACAGGTCTGGGGACATAGTCTTAAAGGGGCATTGTTCACCAAAGTCACAATATGTCCCCAGACGGTTCTTAAAGGGCCATACACACCCAATAAAAGTTAATATGTTTTCAGGGGCACAATCTTCCAGGGGCCATAGTCATGTGGAAGGAGGCTGGCAAATAGGCTTCTCCAAAATCCAGGGAAGCAGGGCAATTTTCCATTTAAAGGGCCAGTTACAAATAGCAGTTTGTAACATATCTCCCCTTTTGGAGGGAGACTAACCAGGCACCTGACCTTCTGCCGGTCAGTGCCTAAGTTAGTCTCGCAACCCACCCACAAATAATCGTTAGCAGCAAAGTAGCCCCCCCACAATACGTAGTACTGGCCTGTAAGTTCCAGGTTGTAGGATGAAAGTGTAGCATCCTCGGCCTTCCTGGCGCAGCTGGGCAAATAGCTGATGGTACTTGGGGGGCCGAGGCCAGCGGCACTCTGCCCTGGTGCCAGCGCTTCTGCTGGGGTGAGGGGTTTGCAGGCCAGTCCTGTAACAAGGACAAGGTCTGTAGGGCAGAGGCCAGCAGCGCTCTGTCCTGATGCCAGCTCTTCTGCTGGGGGAATTGGGGCATAGTCCTGCCCGGTGGCAAAGGGAACGTGGGGGTCAGTGGGGGTTAACATCTCCACTGTTAACCCTGGGCCCAAGTTAGGAGTTAGCTGGGGAGGGGGAGATTGGCTTACCTCCTCCTCCTGATACTCCGGCGGCCGTTGGGAAGGGAGGTCGATGCTCTCCGCTTCCTGTGGAACATGCTGCGGCTGGGGAGAGAGACCGGTTGTCTCCTCTCCCTGGAAGGCACACTCCGGCTGGGGAGGGAGGTCGATGCTCTCCCCTCCCTGTAGCTGGGTCTGTCGCTGGGGATCTGGGCCGCCTGCCCAGCATCCCTGTTGGGCCGGTAGAGAGACTGCGGTCCCATCTCCACCTGCCTGCTGGGGATCCTCCCAGGACCAGTCTATGAGGCCTGCTGCCTCTGGTATCTCTGGTTGGGGTTGGGGAAGGAGACCGGTTGTCTCTTCCCTCTGCACAGTATACTGCCGCTGGGGAGGGAGGTCGCTGCTCTCCTCTCCCTGTGGAACATGCTGCGGCTGGGGAGAGAGACCAGGTGTCCATACCCTCAAACTCCACAGTTGGCGCTCAAAGGCTCGTGCCACTTCGTTCTCAGTAGCCAATTCCCGGATGAGGCGACTGACTACCTCCTGTGCAGGGTCTGCACCATATCGGACTAGCCGCCTCTTTACCTCTGGAACGAAATCAGCGCCCTCATAGCGACGGATCAGGTTGAGGTGCTCTTCACAGGGTTCTGACCAGTATCTTGTCAGCTCCATGCTTTGGAGGTAGGGACGCTGCGCAGTGGCTAGCGTTGCCCTCAATTACTCTCCTACGATACCAGTGCTTTTGTGGTGCTGCTCCTTGCGCTAGGACGCGATCCCACCGCTGCCACCAAATGTTACGGTTGCCTCCAGGCTGGCTGGAAGTTGGACCGTAGAAAAGGATGCTCCTAGCGCTCACCAAAGGAGCAGCAGCACCGTGGACACTCTAACTGCTGCGTAGCCACCATAAGTAACGCAGACTCCACGAACCACCGCTGCTGGGCTGGTATCTCGCCGTCTGCTCTGCGCCCTGGACCTACGACCAGGCTCCAGTAGGCGAACCTCTTCCTTCTGTAGCAATCCCTGTAGCTAAGGGAGTATGAAAAACATAGCAATCCCTGTAGTGATTATAAGCTGTCCCCTACAAACATGAGTCAAAGCTGCAAGTTAGAGGGTCAAAAATAGGTCTGATGTGCTGGACACACAGCCTGCTTTTTATTGAGGTTACATGCAAACAGGACACTCTCAGGGGGAGGCATAAAATCCCCCATCACACATTTGATATTAGATAGAGAGACACTCCCTTTGACAGGCCACAACATTTACTTCAGCAGATAACATTTTACACACAATAAAACAATGCAGTCCACCTTATCACTACTAGAAGTCTGATTAGACAATGGGAATGTTTTATCACTAAACTTAATTAGAGCTGATCCCAGCAAACTTGTATTTAGAATGCTTCTTGAAGCTGAACAAAGTTATCTCTGTAGTTCTGACCGAAGGGTCTGTCACATAGCACTTAATGGCACACAATGAAACTGAACCAAGTGGGAGAAAGCCAGGGACAAGTCATTTCACAGGTCTGGGGACATAGTCTTAAAGGGGCATTGTTCACCAAAGTCACAATATGTCCCCAGACGGTTCTTAAAGGGCCATACACACCCAATAAAAGTTAATATGTTTTCAGGGGCACAATCTTCCAGGGGCCATAGTCATGTGGAAGGAGGCTGGCAAATAGGCTTCTCCAAAATCCAGGGAAGCAGGGCAATTTTCCATTTAAAGGGCCAGTTACAAATAGCAGTTTGTAACATATCTCCCCTTTTGGAGGGAGACTAACCAGGCACCTGACCTTCTGCCGGTCAGTGCCTAAGTTAGTCTCGCAACCCACCCACAAATAATCGTTAGCAGCAAAGTAGCCCCCCCACAATACGTAGTACTGGCCTGTAAGTTCCAGGTTGTAGGATGAAAGTGTAGCATCCTCGGCCTTCCTGGCGCAGCTGGGCAAATAGCTGATGGTACTTGGGGGGCAGAGGCCAGCGGCACTCTGCCCTGGTGCCAGCGCTTCTGCTGGGGTGAGGGGTTTGCAGGCCAGTCCTGTAACAAGGACAAGGTCTGTAGGGCAGAGGCCAGCAGCGCTCTGTCCTGATGCCAGCTCTTCTGCTGGGGGAATTGGGGCATAGTCCTGCCCGGTGGCAAAGGGAACGTGGGGGTCAGTGGGGGTTAACATCTCCACTGTTAACCCTGGGCCCAAGTTAGGAGTTAGCTGGGGAGGGGGAGATTGGCTTACCTCCTCCTCCTGATACTCCGGCGGCCGTTGGGAAGGGAGGTCGATGCTCTCCGCTTCCTGTGGAACATGCTGCGGCTGGGGAGAGAGACTGGTTGTCTCCTCTCCCTGGAAGGCACACTCCGGCTGGGGAGGGAGGTCGATGCTCTCCCCTCCCTGTAGCTGGGTCTGTCGCTGGGGATCTGGGCCGCCTGCCCAGCATCCCTGTTGGGCCGGTAGAGAGACTGCGGTCCCATCTCCACCTGCCTGCTGGGGGTCCTCCCAGGACCAGTCTATGAGGCCTGCTGCCTCTGGTATCTCTGGTTGGGGTTGGGGAAGGAGACCGGTTGTCTCTTCCCTCTGCACAGTATACTGCCGCTGGGGAGGGAGGTCGCTGCTCTCCTCTCCCTGTGGAACATGCTGCGGCTGGGGAGAGAGACCAGGTGTCCATACCCTCAAACTCCACAGTTGGCGCTCAAAGGCTCGTGCCGCTTCGTTCTCAGTAGCCAATTCCCGGATGAGGCGACTGACTACCTCCTGTGCAGGGTCTGCACCATATCGGACTAGCCGCCTCTTTACCTCTGGAACGAAATCAGCGCCCTCATAGCGACGGATCAGGTTGAGGTGCTCTTCACAGGGTTCTGACCAGTATCTTGTCAGCTCCATGCTTTGGAGGTAGGGACGCTGCGCAGTGGCTAGCGTTGCCCTCAATTACTCTCCTACGATACCAGTGCTTTTGTGGTGCTGCTCCTTGCGCTAGGACGCGATCCCACCGCTGCCACCAAATGTTACGGTTGCCTCCAGGCTGGCTGGAAGTTGGACCGTAGAAAAGGATGCTCCTAGCGCTCACCAAAGGAGCAGCAGCACCGTGGACACTCTAACTGCTGCGTAGCCACCATAAGTAACGCAGACTCCACGAACCACCGCTGCTGGGCTGGTATCTCGCCGTCTGCTCTGCGCCCTGGACCTACAACCAGGCTCCAGTAGGCGAACCTCTTCCTTCTGTAGCAATCCCTGTAGCTAAGGGAGTATGAAAAACATAGCAATCCCTGTAGTGATTATAAGCTGTCCCCTACAAACATGAGTCAAAGCTGCAAGTTAGAGGGTCAAAAATAGGTCTGATGTGCTGGACACACAGCCTGCTTTTTATTGAGGTTACATGCAAACAGGACACTCTCAGGGGGAGGCATAAAATCCCCCATCACACATTTGATATTAGATAGAGAGACACTCCCTTTGACAGGCCACAACATTTACTTCAGCAGATAACATTTTACACACAATAAAACAATGCAGTCCACCTTATCACTACTAGAAGTCTGATTAGACAATGGGAATGTTTTATCACTAAACTTAATTAGAGCTGATCCCAGCAAACTTGTATTTAGAATGCTTCTTGAAGCTGAACAAAGTTATCTCTGTAGTTCTGACCGAAGGGTCTGTCACATAGCACTTAATGGCACACAATGAAACTGAACCAAGTGGGAGAAAGCCAGGGACAAGTCATTTCACAGGTCTGGGGACATAGTCTTAAAGGGGCATTGTTCACCAAAGTCACAATATGTCCCCAGACGGTTCTTAAAGGGCCATACACACCCAATAAAAGTTAATATGTTTTCAGGGGCACAATCTTCCAGGGGCCATAGTCATGTGGAAAGAGGCTGGCAAATAGGCTTCTCCAAAATCCAGGGAAGCAGGGCAATTTTCCATTTAAAGGGCCAGTTACAAATAGCAGTTTGTAACAAACTATTTAATAGTTACCTAGTTAAAATAATTACAAAATTACCTGTAAAATAAATCCTAACCTAAGTTACAATTAAACCTAACACTACACTATCAATAAATAAATTAAATAAACTACATACAATTACCTACAATTAAACCTAACACTACACTATCAATAAATTAATTAAATACAATACCTACAAATAACTACAATGAAATAAATTAACTAAAGTACAAAAAATAAAAAAGAACTAAGTTACAAAAAATAAAAAAATATTTACAAACATTAGAAAAATATTACAACAATTTTAAACTAATTACACCTACTCTAAGCCCCCTAATAAAATAACAAAGACCCCCAAAATAAAAAAATGCCCTACCCTATTCTAAATTAAAAAAGTTCAAAGCTCTTTTACCTTACCAGCCCTGAAAAGGGCCATTTGCGGGGCATGCCCCAAATAATTCAGCTCTTTTGCCTGTAAAAAACCCCATACAATACCCCCCCCAACATTACAACCCACCACCCACATACCCCTAATCTAACCCAAACCCCCTTAAATAAACCGAACACTAAGCCCCTGAAGATCTTCCTACCTTATCTTCACCATGCCAGGTTCACCGATCTGTCCTCCGAAGTCTTGATCCAAGCCTCCGAAGTCTTCGTCCAAGCCCAAGCAGGGGCTGGCGATCCATAATCCGGCTGAAGTCTTCTATCAAGCGTCGGCTGAAGAGGTCCAGAAGAGGCTCCAAAGTCTTCATCCTATCCGGGAAGAAGAGGAGATCCGGACCGGCAACCATCTTGATCCAAGCGGCATCTTCTATCTTCATCCGATGACGAACGGCTCCATCTTGAAGACCTTCAGCGCGGATCCATCTTCTTCTTCCGACATCCAACTGAAGAATGAAGGTTCCTTTAAGGGACGTCATCCAAGATGGCGTCCCTCGAATTCCGATTGGCTGATAGGATTCTATCAGCCAATCGGAATTAAGGTAGGAAAATTCTGATTGGCTGATGGAATCAGCCAATCAGATTCAAGTTCAATCCGATTGGCTGATCCAATCAGATTGAGCTCGCATTCTATTGGCTGTCCCGATCAGCCAATCGGATTGAACTTGAATCTGATTGGCTGATTCCATCAGCCAATCACAATATTCCTACATTAATTCCGATTGGCTGATAGAATCCTATCAGCCAATCGGAATTCAAGGGACGCCATCTTGGATGACGTCATTTAAAGGAACCGTCATTCGGCGAGTAGGCGTCGGTTGAAGAGGATGGATCCGCGTCAGCTGGGAAGAAGATGGCTCCACTCCGCTCCGGAAGAAAGAAGATTGAAGATGCCGCTTGATAGAAGACTTCATCCCGATGATGGACTTCCGACTTCAGCCCGATGATGGAGTTCTTCATCCGCCGCTTGGATCAAGACTTCGGACCCTCTTCTGGACCGATCGCTGAACCCGGTGAGGTGAAGATAAGGTAGGAAGATCTTCAGGGGCTTAGTGTTAGGTTTATTTAAGGGGGATTTGGGTTATATTAGGGGAATGTGGGTGGTGGGTTGTAATGTTGGGGGGAGTATTGTATGTTTTTTTTTTTACAGGCAAAAGAGCTGAATTATTTGGGGCATGCCCCGCAAAGGGCCCTTTTCAGGGCTGGTAAGGTAAAAGAGCTTTTCTATTTTAATTTTAGAATAGGGTAGGGCATTTTTTTATTTTGGGGGGCTTTGTTATTTTATTAGGGGGCTTAGAGTAGGTGTAATTAGTTTAAAATTGTTGTAATATTTTTCTAATGTTTGTAAATATTTTTTTATTTTTTGTAACTTAGTTCTTTTTTATTTTTTGTACTTTAGTTAGTTTATTTCATTGTATTTATTTGTAGGTATTGTATTTAATTAATTTATTGATAGTGTAGTGTTAGGTTTAATTGTAGGTAATTGTAGGTATTTTATTTAATTAATTTAATGATAGTATAGTGTTAGGTTTAATTGTAACTTAGGTTAGGATTTATTTTACAGGTAATTTTGTAATTATTTTAACTATTTTAGCTATTAAATAGTTCTTAACTATTTAATAGCTATTGTACCTGGTTAAAATAAATACAAAGTTGCCTGTAAAATAAATATTAATCCTAAAATAGCTACAATATAATTATAATTTATATTGTAGCTATATTAGGATTTATTTTACAGGTAAGTATTTAGCTTTAAATAGGAATGTTATTTAATAAGAGTTAATTTATTTCGTTAGATTTAAATTATATTTAATTTAGGGGGGTGTTAGGGTTAGGGTTAGACTTAGCTTTAGGGGTTAATACATTTATTATAGTAGTGGTGAGATCCGGTCGGCAGATTAGGGATTAATTATTGTAGGTAGCTGGCGGCAACGTTTTTGGGGGCAGATTAGAGGTTAATAAATATAATATAGGGGTCGGCGGCAGTGTTCCCTCTAAAGCCAGTTTTGTGAGCGGCCCAGCAGAGAAACAGTTAATTAGAACAATTAGCAAACACTATACAATGCAGACTCCAAGGTGTGGTTCCCTTATTAACTGTTTCACTGCTGGGTCGCTCAGAAAACTGGCCTTAAAGGGAACACTGGTCGGCGGTGTTAGGGGCAGCAGATTAGGGGTACATAACTATAATGTATGTTGCGGCGGTGTACGGAGCGGCAGATTAGGGGTTAATAATAATATGCAGGTGTCAGCGATAGCGGGGGCGGCAGATTAGGGGTTAATAAATATAACATAGTGGTCGGCGATGTTAGGGGCAGCAGATTAGGGGTACATAGGGATAATGTAGCTGGCGGCGGTGTACGGAGCGGCAGATTAGGGGTTAATAATAATATGCAGGGGTCAGCGATAGCGGGGGCGGCAGATTAGGGGTTAATAAGTGTAAGGTTAGGGGTGTTTAGACTCGGGGTACATGTTAGGGTGTTAGGTGCAGACTTAGGAAGTGTTTCCCCATAGGAAACAATGTAGCTGCGTTAGGAGCTGAACGCTGCTTTTTTGCAGGTGATAGGTTTTTTTTCAGCTCAAACAGCCCCATTGTTTCCTATGGGGGAATCGTGCACGAGCACGTTTTTGAAGCTGGCCGCGTCCGTAAGCAACGTTGGTATCTAGAGTTGCAGTGGCGGTAAATATGCTCTACGTTCCCTTTTTGGAGCCTAACGCAGCCCTTCTGTGAACTCTAAATACCAGCGGTATTTAAAAGGTGCGGGGGGAAAAAAGCACGCGTAGCTAACGCACCCCTTTGGCCGCAGAACTCTAAATCTAGCCGATTGTGTTTTTGCTCTGCAATCCATCTCACTTGTTTACCCTTGGGAACACATATGGAAAAACCTCTGTATACTTATCACTCAAGCTTTATGCCTGTGTAATATCCTCCTATTGTAATTACCTTAGCAAGAGTCAGACCCAAGTCCATAATTCCCGCCATTAGTGTGAAACCCTCTAGATTTATCAGAACATTATTTGCAAAACAAACCTTACGTTTACTCTATGTCACTAATTAAAATAATCTCCCACAAAGTACGAGGTTTTCACTCTAATATTAAGTGGAAAAAGGCGCTAACAGAATACAAGTCCCTAAACGCACACATCATAATGTTACAAGAAACACACTTTACCAAGGCCGGTACCCCCAAAAACTGTGACAAATCATATCCACAGCAATTTCATACTATTAGCCCTAAAAAAAAATAGGGTTGTCTCTATCCTTCTTCATGCATCTCTTAACTTTAAGGAAGAGGAAGTAATTACTGATACTGAGGGTAGGTACTTAATAGTAAGAGGACTTATTCACAATACTCCAGTAATTTTAGGCAATGTGTATGCGCCAAATGAAAATCAATCCTCCATATCTAAAGTAGGTAAGCAACTAACCCTATGGAAAAAATATAAAATGATCATAGGGGGAGATTTCAACTTGACTCTCAATAATCAAGTCGATAGGGCTAGAAACGTAGCACAAGCTTTACCGAAATCTGACCACAACCAAAAGATCCTAGGTGATTTCCTTCTTGATCACAACCTGATAGATACATGGAGAACGATCAACAAACACACACAATACTATACATTTTACTCCCCAGTACATAAGTCCTATTCCTCTATCCTATTTAAATATTTTTTTATTGAGCATCATGAAAATATACACGGCAAGTTTTTGTAAGAATACATAAAAAACAGATGGATACATAGTCTCAATGAAAACAATTTTAACATGGGTTGAATCTAGTGTGGAAAAATATGGAGGATTATAACTCCTTGAAAGAGGGCACAGGGTAGTCCATTCAATAGTCCCATGGGTATAGGTTGTTGTTTTTAATTTATTGTCCGATCATGAAAAAGGAGCTGTAATAACTAATGTTAATACGGAAGACCCAACAGGGGACTTTAAATAACAATAAAGATTCATCAATAAGTATCAGAGGTTGTGTGCAGATAAGTTGTATGGTAAGTCTGAGGAAAGAGTACACAGGTAAGTGGAGGGGAAGGGAGAGCAAGGAGGGAGTTCGGGAAGAGGGGGGTAAGATGGGAAAAAAAGAGAGGGGGGGCAAGATAGTAAGGAGCAGAGATAAGCCCTTTGGCCACAGGAGTCGAGTTTTACATATTTATAGGGGGGTTCCACAGCTCCAACATAGCTTCATGAATGTCTACATTCCCACTTTTCATATAGTGATATCTTTCAATTTGTAACAGTGAGGAAACCTGAGCCCTCCACTCCGCCAGAGAGGGGACGGCCCTAGACTTCCATTTCCTCGGGATGAGAGATTTAGCGCTATTTAACATAAGGTATTATAGCACAGACCTTTTGGGTTTGCTCCCCACTCTGGGTAGACCCAAGAAAACAAGGATGCCTGGGTCATTTGGGGTTTGTATCCCTAGTTTTTAATTTATTTCTGTGATCACGTCAGATCACAAAGAGCCCAAGTTCTCGCATGACCACCAGATATGTAGCATATCTGCTTCTTCTCCACATCCCCGCCAACACCTCCCACCTCCCCTCCCATAGATACGACATATTCTAGCGGGGGTTAAGTACCATCTGGCCATTAGTTTATAGTTCATTTCCATAACACTGGAGGAGACAGTAGCCTCCTTCAGTTGCTTAAAGGCCCTATCCCATTCCTGAGGGTCAATTTGTCTACCGAGGTCTGCAACCCATCAATGTGTAAATGACGGGTATCTCGTACTGCCGTTGGTTGAAGGATAGTGTAGATTTTTGATATGGTATGTCTGTGTTGCGTGTGCTGTGCGCACAAGTTTTCAAATTCCATGAGTGGGCAGGAGAAGTCATTTCTATTTTTGTGTGTTTGTATATAATAGGCCAGGCGCGTTTAGTCAAGTCAGGAGGAGAGGGATATTCCACCCCTCTCCTCCAGATCTTCCTTTGGTAAAAGTTTGGTCCCTTTTAGGATGTTTTTCACGATTAGAGTCTAAATATGTGGGGAGGAATTATGTAGCTGGGGAGAGGCGTGAGGAAACACATCTAAGTTCGATCTATAAGGAGTCATAGGGGCGTATGGGGTGGACACATTGGAGGATGTTTTTAGGATCCTGTCCCAAACTGCAAAGAATTCTGCCCAAAGGGGATAGTGAGTGATTTTCATAGGTCTCGCCTTTGGAGGGGTCCACACCAGGGTGCCCATGTTGTCTATCTGTAGTATTGATCTGTCCAGTTAAACCCATTCCTTGTCTAATGAGTTGTGACACTATTCTACTAGGTGCTGTAAAATTGCAGCTTGTCTGTAGAGCTCAACATTAGGGACTCCCAGTCTCCCTCCAAGTCTGGGAAGGTACATAGTGGTCCTAGTGAGTGATGCGGGGTCTGGTCTTCTGCCATATGTATTGCCCTATGATGCTTTGGAGAACGGACATGTAGCATCTAGGAAGAGGGATAGGAAGGGTCTGGAATAAGTAAAGAATTCTTGGGAGGATGCTCATTTTGACAACCTGTGTTCTGCCTATCCAAGAGATCTGTTTATTGCTCAAACTAGATAAATCGTTGGTTATGCTATCTTTTAAGGGTTTATAGTTGGCTTGAAATAGGTCTTGGGGGTATGCGGTTAGAAATATACTGAGGTATTTCATTTTGAAAGGTTGGATAACTAGAGAGTCGGAGGCCTTCAGGGTAACTAAGCTACCTTGGGGTAGGGTGACATTTAACATTTCTGATTTGGATACATTAAGATGGAAATTGGAATATACGCCATATTCTCTGAATTTATCTAAAAGAGCCACTAATGATTGTGGTGGATCTGCTAGGGGAAATATAATGTCATCGGCATATAAGGCTAGTTTGTGTTCAGTGTCATTAATTTTTATGCCCGAGATTTTGGGATTAAGTCTGATTTTTTGGGCTAGTGCCTCAATCGAGAACAAAAAAGAACAGGGGATAAGGGGCAGCCTTGCCTCGTTCCATTTGTGATAACAAATGAGTCAGATAAGATATTGTTGACCCGCACCCTGGCAGTGGGGTTTGTGTATAGGGCAAACACTCTGGATATGAAGCCATCACTGATATTTATTTGTCTTAAGACAGAACCAAGAAAGCTCCAATTTACCCTATCGACAGCCTTTTCGGCATCTGTGGAAACTAAAATCATGGGGACGATTACATCCTATCAAGTCAAATACTAATCCCATTATTAACAATTGTACCTGGTCTGACCACACATTAGTGGAAACAACCATAAACGGAATCACTAACAGGAACGAAATTGGGTCCTCAATCCCAGGTTACTGGGGGATCAATTGATTGTCCAAAAAATTCAAACAAATATAACCCAGTTTATAGAAAACAACACAGGTACCACTACCAACCCGCTATTCATATGGGGAGCTTTAAAAGCCTCAATCAGAGGAGACCTTATAGACGAGTCGTCCAGACTTAATAAAGCTCATAGGAATAGATTAGACACACTAAAAAGAGAGATTGGGGATCTAAGACGTAGTGAAATTGATCGCCCGCGCAGGAAGACAGCCCAATTATTAAAACAAAAAAACTAAGAGCTAGATAGCCTACTAAAGGAAGATGCTACTAGAGCAATTAAACTATTAGACACCCATTATTTCACACACACAAACAAGCCAGATAGAATGTTGGCAAATAAATTAAAGGAAATTACGAGGGCTACTGCAGTACCCCAACTACAAACTAAAAATGGGGACACGACCAATAATCCATTAGAAATAGCAAATCAGTTTGCAGATTTTTATTCTGAACTTTATAACTTACCCCATCACTCTGGGGAAGCCGATAGGAAACTCGCCTTAAATAAGTTTTTAGAGAATAGTAAGCTTCCCTTATTGCTATCTGCAGACACCCAAACTCTGAATTCACCAATTACCCTAGCTGAAGTACTATTAGCTATCAAAGACCTAAAGTCCAATAAGGCGCCAGGACCAGATGTATACACAGGTGTTTTCTACAAAACATTTAAAAATATTATTGCCCCACAATTAGTGACAATATTAAACTCCATTATGCAAGGTAGTACTATCCCTAATGAAATGCATCTAGAGAGAATCTCAGTAATCCCCAAGCCAGAAAAGAACAAACAATGCTGTAAGATTTACAGGCCCATATCTTTAATAAACCGAGATATCAAATTATTCACAAAAATATTGGCTAATAGATTAAATGGGCCCCTAACTTCATTAATACATTCGGACCAAATAGGATTCATTAGAGCTAGAGAAGTGCCAGAAAATGTCCGAAAAGTCATTGATCTAATAAATTTTGCTTCACTGAAGGAAGTGCCTTCTCTGCTTCTATCATTGGATGCGGAGAAGGCATTCGATAGAGTAGATTGGGATTATATGCACACCGTACTGGAGAAGGTGGGAGTTAAGGGAGAGTCTCTCAATGCCATTACAGCCTTATACTCTACACCAGCAGCATATATTAGATTAGCGGGCTACCAATCTAGGAATATAGAAATCCGTAACGGAACAAGACAGGGATACCCTTTATCCCCCCTGTTATTTGCCCTCTGTATTAAGCCACTTGCTGTTAAAATCAGGGAATGCCCAGACATTACAGGTATCTCTATAGCAAAGAAACATTAGAAGATGGCATTGTTTGCGGACAATGTCATTCTGACGCTTACAAGGCCCTTGTTATAATTACCACCTTAACTTAATTTTTCCTTCAAGTGGGCCAAAAAGACAACTAAGTATTTAGGGATCAATCTTACCACTGACGTTCATTCCCTTTATCAACACAATTATAAGCCCCTCCTTTCGAACATAAGGCACCTCATGTCCAAATGGTCAAAATTTAAGTTATCCCTTATAGGACGAATAGTGGCGTCCAAAATGAAAATTCTGCCCAAGCTGCTCTACCTATTTAGGTCTTTACCCATTTCAGTGCCGCTTATTGAGCTTAATAAGTTACAGAAAGATATTCTTACTTTTATTTGGAACAATAAAAGAGCTAGGATTAATAAGCATGTAATGACCAGACACAGAGCTGGAGGTGGATTAGGCATACCGCATCTTACTTTCTACTATAATGCTGCAAGATTGGCGCAGACTTCTTTATGGCACCATGTAACTAGTGATATACAGTGGATACATTTAGAAGCGGACATCATGGGAATTAACGATATTGCAAAATTGTTATGGACCCCTAAAATAAATAGACCTCATTTGGGAAAGAATGATATAGCTATTTTACACACGTTATTTATGTGGGATAGAACAACACAAAAATACCCTTTACTAAACACTAGGTCAACAGTAGCGCCACTGATAGATCTCAATACATCTATTGATCAAACGGTACAAAGCAAATGGGAAAACAGAGGCTTATACAGAATAGTGGCGCTCCTTTGTTAACGGGAAGATTATGACAAACCAGCAATATAATGAATTGGACCCAACAGACAGGCATACTTGGTTCCACTATCAGCAATTAAGATCCAAAGTGATAGAGGCTATAAGCAACTCTCCACCATGTAATCCTACCCTATTTGAAATGTTATGCTAAGCAAAAACAAGAATGAAAGGGTCAATTGTCAGACTATACCCCATATTTAATATCAGTGATCCTAGCATTAAAACATCTCTGATGAAAAAATGAGAGACTGATTTGGGTAAAGAATGGTCCATCCAACAGTGGAATAAAACGCTTAAACTAGGCACCTGTTTTCCCCTCTGCATTACAAGAAAATGTTATAAAATCATCATTCAGATGGTATCTCTACCCTACTAAATTATGCAAGATGGGAGGAAGGGGCACCAGTGGTTGCGTGGGGAGGAAGGAAACTACATCCGTATGTGGTGGCATTCCCCCAAAATTCAACCACTATGGCAAAATGCAGCTACCTTACAAAGTAAAGTTTTTGAAAGGGAAGTGGAACTTCTCCCTGAACATGGTTTATTACATTTCCCGATGGAAAGGTTTACACTGAAACAAAATAAACTAATAGCGTTAACATGCACAGCAGTAAGGTTAGTTATAGCTAAATTTTGGAAAACGGAAACACCAGGTTTTTATTTAATAGGACAAAAAATTGAATACTTCTATAAGATGTCCAGTTCAGCCGTGGATTTACTCTCCACTAAGGACCAATTTGTTGCTCTCTGGGAACCCTGGATTATGTATATAGAAGCTAGACATAGAACTCACCAGAGCTTATCATATGATAAATAGATAGTCTTATAGTTGAAGTGGAGAAGGTCAATATTGTTCTGCACTGCCTGCTGTATTTTCTATTGTTCCAGGGGTGGATAGTTGGATTATAATGAAAACTATTGTATGAGATATTGAAGTATTTGTATTACTATTTACATATGCAATATTGTAAAGTTGTATTAAATGACATATGCTAATAAAAGCGTTTTCAACAAAATATATATATATATATATTTGCCCATATGACAGATGAAGCCCTGCCTCACCTGCCTCTAGTGACTGCACGTCCCTGCGACATACCCTGTATGCCGCTGGTCGTTAAGGGATTTTCTGCTAATAATTGAAGGTCTTGCCGTGAGTTGCAAGACTGTGCTACTACACTCACCATCCCTTTTGCAGTCTTCCTAAAATAGTGTGGTCTCATGGCAAAACAAAGCTATTGAGGAAACAATCCACGTCATTATCAGCTTACTACCAAAAATCAATGCACTGCAAGCTTGGTGTTTACAATACAAACCCAAAATCATTGTGATCTCTGAATCGTGGCTAACTGCAAAAATACCTGACTCTGCCATTGCAATACATGGGTATTCATGCCATAGAAATGATAGAGCAAAGAGAGGAGGCGGCATTGTAATTTATGTTGACAATTCCACAAAGTTCACCCCCTTACAAAAATCTAGCTCTCCTGCCACCTTTGATTTCCTTTCTGGCACTGTTGAGATCCCATGCAATAAATCAATCATTGTTGCAGGAATCTACTGCCCAAGTAGCTCCCCTGTGCATTCCCTTTCTGACATAGCACAGGTCCTTAGTGAATCCATAGCTCAAAACCCCAAAAACATAACTTATGTAAGAACTTACATGATAAATTCATTTCTTTCATACTGGCAAGAGTCTATGAGCTAGTGACGTATGGGATATACAATCCTACCAGGAGGGGCAAAGTTTCCCAAACCTCAAAATGCCTATAAATACACCCCTCACCACACCCACAATTCAGTTTAATGAATAGCCGAGTAATGGGGTGATAAAGAAAGGAGTTAAAAGCATCAACAAAGGAATTTGGAAATAATTGTGCTTTATACAAAAAAATCATAACCACCATAAAAAGGGTGGGCCTCATGGACTCTTGCCAATATGAAATACATGAATTTATCAGGTAAGTTCTTATATAAATTATGTTTTCTTTCATGTAATTGGCAAGAGTCCATGAGCTAGTGACATATGGGATATCAATACCCAAGATGTGGAACTCCACACAAGAGTCACTAGAGAGGGAGGGATAAAAATAAAAACAGCCATTTTTCGCTGAAAAAAATAATCAACAACCCAAAATATAAGTTAATTCTCATGAAATGAAAAGAAAAAAATTAAAACATAAGCAGAATAATCAAACTGAAACAGCTGCCTGAAGAACATTTCTACCAAAAACTGCTTCCGAAGAAGCGAATACATAAAAAAACGGTAGAATTTAGTAAATGTATACAAAGAAGACCAGGTTGCTCTTTGCAAATCTGATCAACTGAAGCTTCATTCTTAAAAGCCCACGAAGTGGAGACTGATCTAGTAGAATGAGCTGTAATTCTCTGAGGCGGGGCTTGACCCGACTCCAAATAAGCTTAATGAATCAAAAGCTTTAACAAAGAAGCCAAGGAAATAGCAGGAGCCTTCTGACCTTTCCTAGAACCAGAAAAGATAACAAATAGACTAGAAGTCTTCCTGAAATCTTTAGTAGCTTCAACATAATATTTCAAAGCTCTTACCATATCCAAAGAATGTAAGGATTTCTCCAAAGAATTCTTAGGATTAGGACACAAGGAAGGGACAACAATTTCTCTATTAATGTTGTTAGAATTCACAACCTTAGGTAAGAATTTAAATGAAGTCCGCAAAACAGCCTTCTCCTGATGAAAAATCAGAAAAGGAGATTCACAAGAAAGAGCAGATAATTCAGAAACTCTTCTAGCAGAAGAGATGGCCAAAAGGAACAACACTTTCCAAGAAAGTAGTTTAATGTCCAAAGAATGCATAGGCTCAAATGGAGGAGCCTGTAAAGCCTTCAAAACCAAAGTATGACTCCAAGGAGGAGAGATTGATTTAATGACAGGCTTGATACGAACCAAAGCCTGTACAAAACAGTTAATATCAGGAAGCTTAGCAATCTTTCTGTGAAATAAGAAAGAAAGAACAGAGATTTGTCCCTTCAAGGAACTTGCAGACAAACCCTTATCCAAACCATTCTGAAGAAACTGTAAAATTCCAGCAATTCTGAAAGAATGCCAAGCTAATTTATGAGAAGAACACCATGAAATATAAGTCTTCCAAACTCGATAATAAATCTTTCTAGAAACAGATTTACGAGTCTGTAACATAGTATTAATCACTGAGTCAGAGAAACCTCTATGACTAAGCACTAGGCGTTCAATTTCCATACCTTCAAATTTAATGATTTTAAATTCTGATGGAAAAACGGACCTTGGAAGAGGCCAAGGTTGGCAACTGGACATCCGAACAAGATCCGCATACCAAAACCTGTGAGGCCATGCTGGAGCCACCAGCAATACAAATGACTGTCCCATGATGATTTTGGAGATCACTCTTGGAAGAAGAACTAGAGGCGGCAAAATATAAGCAGGTTGGTAACACCAAGGAAGTGTCAACGCATCCACTGCTTCCGCCTGAAGATCCCTGGACCTGGACAGGTACCTAGGAAGTTTCTTGTTTAGATGAGAAGCCATCAGATCTATTTCTGGAAGACCCCACATCTGAACAATCTGAGAAAACACATCTGGATGGAAGGACTACTCCCCCAGATGTAAAGTCTGACGGCTGAGATAATCTGCTTCCCAATTGTCTACACCCGGGATATGTACTGCAGAAATTAGACAAGAACTGGATTCTGCCCAAGAAAGTATTCAAGATACTTCTTTCATAGCTAGGGGACTGTGAGTCCCACCCTGATGATTGACATATGTCACAGCTGTTATATTGTCTGTCTGAAAGCAAATGCGGTTCTCTCTTCAACAGAGGCCAAGCCTGAAGAGCCCTGAAAATTGCACGGAGTTCCAAAATATTGATTGGTAATCTAGTCTCTTGAGATTTCCAAACCCCTTGTGCTGTCAGAGATCCCCAAACAGCTCCCCAACCTGAAAGAATTGCATCTGTTGTGATCACAGTCCAGGTTGGACAAACCAAAGAGGCCCCTAGAACTATACGATAATGATCTAACCAACAAATCAGAGATAGTCAAACATTGGGATTTAAAGATATTAATTGTGATATCCTTGTATAATCCCTGCACCATTGATTCAGCATACCAAGATGGAGAGGTCTCATATGAAAACAAGCAAAGGGGATTGCGTCCGATGCTGCAGTCATGAGACCTAAAACTTCCATGCACATAGCTGAAGGAAATGATTGAGACTGAAGATTCTGACAAGCTGAAACCAATTTTAATTGTCTCTTGTCTGTTAGAGACAGAGTCATGGACACTGAATCTATCTGGAAACCTAAAAAGGTGACCCTTGTCTGAGGAATCAAGGAACTTTTTGGTAAATTGATCCTCCAACCATTTCTTTAAATAAACAACACTAGTTGATTCATGTGAGATTCTGCAGAATGTAATGACTGAGCTAGTACCAAGATATCGTCCAAATAAGGAAACACCGCAATACCCCGTTCTCTGATTACAGAGAGTAGGGCACTGAAAACCTTCAAAAAGATTCTTGGAGCTGTCGCTAGGCCAAAAGGAAGAGCGACAAATTGGTAATGCTTGTCTAGAAAAGAGAATCTCAGAAACTGATAATGATCTGGATGAATCAGAATATGAAGATATGCATTCTGTAAGTCTATTGTGGACATATAATGCCCTTGCTGAACAAAAGGGAGAATAGTCCTTATAGTCACCATTTTGAAAGTTGGTACTCTTACATAACGATTCAAAATTTTCAGATCCAGAATTAATTTTCTTTCTTTGGGACAATGAATAGATTTGAATAAAACCCCAGACCCTGTTCCTGAAACGGAACTGGCATGATTACCCCTGATAACTCCAGGTCTGAAACACACTTCAGGAAAGCCTGAGCCTTTACTGGGTTTGCTGGAATTCGTGAGAGAAAAAATCTTCTTGCAGGCGGTCTTACTCTGAATCCTATTCTGTACCCCTGAGAGACAATACTCTGAATCCATTGATTTTGAACAGAATTGGTCCAAACATCTTTGAAAAATATTAATCTGCCCCCTACCAGCTGAGCTGGAATGAGGGCTGCACCTTCATGCAGATTTGGGGGCTGGCTTTGATCTCTTAAATGGCTTGGATTTATTCCAATTTGAGGAAGGCTTCTAATTGGAAACAGATTCCTTGGGGGAATGACTAGGTTTCTGTTCCTTATTTTATCGAAAAAAAAAAAAACGTTTAGAAGCTTTAGATTTACCCTTAGGTCTTTTATCCTGAGGCAAAAAAACTCCCTTCCCCCCAGTGACAATTGAAATTATTGAATCCAACTGAGAACCAAATAACTTATTACCTTGGAAAGAAAGAGACTTAGAAGTCATATCAGCATTCCAAGATTTAAGCCACAAAGCTCTTCTAGCTAAAATAGCTAAAGACATAGATTTAACATCAATTTTGATGATATCAAAAATGGCATCACAAATAAAATTATTAGCATGTTGAATCAAGTTAACAATGCTAGACAATTCAGGATCCAATACTTGTTGCGCTAAAGTATCCAACCAAAAAGTTGAAGCAGCTGCAACATCAGCCAAAGAAATTGCAGGCCTGAGAATATGACCTGAATATAAATAGGCTTTCCTTAGATAAGATTCAAGTTTCCTATCTAAAGAATCTTTAAAAGAAGTACTATCCTCCGTAGGAATAGTAGTACATTTAGCAAGAGTAGAGATAGCCCAATCAACTTTGGGGATCTTTTCCCAAAACTCTAAAGTAACTGCTGGCAAAGGATACAATTGTTTAAACCTTGATGAAGGAATACAAGAAGTACCAGGCCTATTCCATTCCTTAGAAATCATATCAGAAATAGCATCAAGAACTGGAAAAACCTCTGAAGTAACCACAGGAGGTTTATAAACAGAATTTAAACGTTTACTAGTTTTAAAATCAAGAGGACTAGTTTCCTCCATATCCAATGTAATCAACACTTCTTTTAACAAAGAACGAATATACTCCATTTTAAATAAATAAGAAGATTTGTCAGTGTCAATATCTGAGGTAGGATCTTCTGAACTAGATAGATCCTAATCAGAGCAGGATAATTCAGCATGTTGCCGGTCATTTGAAATTTCATCAACTTTATGAGAAGTTTTAAAAGACCTTTTACGTTTATTAGAAGGCGGGATGGCAGACAAAGCCTTCTGAATAGAATCAGAAATAAATTATTTTAAATTTACAGGTATATGTTGTGCATTAGATGTTGAAGGAACAGCAACAGGTAATGAACTACTACTGATGGATACATTCTCTGCATGTAAAAATTTATCATGTTTACAACATGACAAGTTTACAACAAATTCCCCTAGCTCTGGTAGAACTGTTATCAGGCATCAGGGTTCAAACAGTGATTTCTGAAACAGGATCAGATTGAGACATCTTGCAAATGTAAGAGAAAAAAAAAACATATAAAGCAAAATTATCAATTTCCTTGTATGGCAGTTTCAGGAATGGGAAAAAATGCAAACAGCATAGCCCTATGATAGAGAAAAAGGCAAGAGGCATATAGGAATTGGGGTCTTAAGTAACGAAAATATTTTTCGCCAAGTATGACGCATACAAATTTTCCTAAAAAATGAATTTACCAGATATGAAACTGACAGTCTGCAAAAGGAAATATACTGAAAACCTGAATCATGGCAAATATAAGTACAATACATATATTTAGAACTTTATATAAAAACATAAAGTGCCAAACCATAGCTGAGAGTGTCTTAAGTAAATGAAAACATACTTACCAAAGACACCCTTCCACATATAGCAGATAGCCAAACCAGTACTGAAACGGTTATCAGTAAAGGTAATGGAATATGAGAGTATATCGCCGATCTGAAAAGGGAGGTAGGAGATGAATCTCTACGACCAATAACAGAGAACTTATGAAATAGATCCCGTGAGGAAAACCATTGCATTCAATAGGTGATACTCCCTTCACATCCCTCTGACATTTACTGTACTCTGAGAGGAATCGGGCTTCAAATTGCTGAGAAGCGCATATCAACGTAGAAATCTTAGCACAAACTTACTTCACCGCCTCCATGGGAGGCAAAGTTAGTAAAAACTGAATTGTGGGTGTGGTGAGGGGTGTATTTAAAGGCATTTTGAGGTTTGGGAAACTTTGCCCCTCCTGGTAGGATTGTATATCCCATACGTCACTAGCTCATGGACTCTTGCCAATTACATGAAAGGAAGTGAAATTTTGGTTTTTGGAGATTTTAATATTGATTGGCTGAATCCAAAAAATAACAGTTGTCGCTCACTGTTTAAATCTTTGCAGCTAACGCAATTAATCTCCTCCCCAACTCGCATAAACATCAAAAGCCATAATCATACCCTGCTCAACTGGATTCTCTCCACTTTTCCGACCGAATCCAGGAGGCAGGAGTTCTCCCTAACAATTTCAATGACCACTGCTTAGTATAATGCGTGTGCAAAATAAAGGCAACTAAATCCTCTCCTAAGGTTAAAATCACCAGGTCCTTCAAAAAATGTAATCTTCAATCATTTCTAATTGACATCAAGAACCTCCCCTGGCACAGATTAAACCTAATCCCAGATCTAGATTCTGCAGTAGAATTCTTCCAGTCTGAACTCCTACAAGTTTGGAATTTGCATGCCCCGCTACGTAAGGTGAGAGTAAAAGGAGCACACTTGAATTGGATCACAGCTGACCTCATTCAAATGTACCATTTTCGGGATTCATTGTGGTCAAAGTTCAAGCATACTGGCTCTATGAGCGATCACTGTGTATATAGACAATGGCAAAATATATGCTCTAAACAAACAAAATTGGCCAATGCCCAATATTTCTGTGAAAATCTGAACAATAACATATCAAACCCTAGAAAGTTTTGGAAACTCATAAATAACTTACAAAATCCACCAATCCACTCCCAACCCTCTCCACTGTCAATGTGGATAACAAAACCCTGCAACTTCCCTTAGAAGTAGCAAATGCCTTTAACAATTATTTTGTGCTCCACCACCGTGATTGACAAACTAATAAATATCACGCATCCTGAAACTACAAATGTGGATCAGGCCCCACTAAAACAGCAAAGACCCAATATAGAGAAGTTCAATTTTAGACCTGTACCCATCAATGTCGTTAAGAAACACCTTAATAATCTTAAAATGAAAAAACAGTCTGTACCTGATCAAATCCCAGCAATGCTGTTGAAGCTCAGTGCGCCGGCAATTGCTAAGCCTGTCACAACCCTAACTAACGAACCCTTGGTGACTGGATACATAACCAAACTCTGGAAAACTTCAAGAGTAGTGCCCATTCATAAAAGTGGTGAGTTAACCATGGTTACTAACTATCACCCAATATCATTGCTCCCAGTATTGTCAAAAATCTTAGAAAAATGTGTCCATACGCAATTATGCAAGTATTACCAACTTTCTAACTATCTGACCCCTGATCAGTCAGGTTTTTACCCAAATCACTCCACTAAACTGCCCTCCTAAAAGTTTGCAACGACATACAAACTGGCATGGAACAAGGAGACCTAACTGGAGCTATTTTCCTTGATTTTGCAAAGGCCTTTGACACAGTAGACCACAACATACTACTGCTCAAACTAAAAAACTCTGGTATTGCTGATCGTCCGTTAACCTGGTTTCGATCATATGTATCAGATTAATCACAATATGTCTTCATTTCTGACAGTAACTCCCTCCCTCTCCCAGTCACGTATGGTGTTCCCCAAGGTTCCATTCTCGGCCCCCTACTATTCACATTATTTATAAATGATCTACCTAATGTCTGCAAATCACGCAGACGACACGGTAATCTATGCAAACAAATCCGATCTGCTGCAGCTTAAAGCAGTGCTCCAAGACCAGTTCACAGAGGTAGAAAAGTGGATATCAAAAAACAAACTCTTCCTAAACACTGACAAAACTGTCACAATGATCTTTGGAACGGGACCTAAATTACACAAATTACAAAATTCCCATCTACGCATCAAAACAAAATCCAATTGCACGCTGACCGCAGTCCACTCTTTCAAATACTTGGCTATGTTGTTAGACCCTAATCTATCTTTTGGCCTCCACATAGAAAACTTGCATCTAAACTTTATTCAAAACTAGGTGCCCTGTACAGAAACAAATCTTGCCTCAGCCCTACAGTAAAGGAAAAGATTGTACAGCAAATGCTGATGCCTATCATGGATTATGGGGACGTAGTATACGCACCTGCACCGCAAACTCACCTTAATAAACTTAATACGTTATATAACTCGTCATGCCGCTTTGTGCTACAATGTAACTACAGGACCCACCATTGTGGCATGCTAAAAGAACTAAACTGGCTGACGCTGGAATCCAGACGCACTCTCCATCTTTCCTGCCTTGTGTTTAAGAGCCTTTCTGGGAAGCTCCCACCCTACCTGAGCAGAATGCTCTCCTCTGCTATTCCCACCTCCTATAACCTCCGATCCAGTACCACCACATTATTTAGCTTGCCTCAATACAAAAAGAAAGCAGCTCGATCCTCCTTTTCCTACAGAGCGCCACAGTTATGGAATGACCTCCCGCACACTTTCAAACCTTCCCCAAGCCTAAAATCCTTTAAGAGATCCCTCTCTACATATCTCAAAACAAAATGCACCGGTCATGGTTGATTATATATTTCCTACCTGTTCTATGTTACATTGTTTTTGAATTTTATTGTACCCTATTGTAGCAATGCAATGTTTTGTGGACCCAGGATATACCTGAAAACGAGAGAAATCTCAATGTATCCTTCCTGGTAAAATATTTTATAAATAAATAAATAAATTAAGGGGTTAAATGACCACATGGTAGCTAAGGGGTTAAACATCCACCATAATGTCGCATTAAACCAGCAATTCATGTTTTTTCTCACCTTGCTTGGTATTTTTTGGCTGTTCTTCCTCCTTTATCTGTTGAGAGCATCTCACATATGGCTCTACGCCTTGTTCTATCTCCGATATGGCGGCTGGCTTTCCTCCGCCCCATCCTGTCAAGTTACATGTGCACAGATCATGTCATATTACAGTAGATTCTATATGTACATCAGCTTATAAATAACATCCTTACCCAGAGACAAGATAGTCTGGTAGGTTTCCATCATGACGTCTTTATAGAGCAACTTCTGATCTTCACGCAAACAACCCCACTCTTCCTCCGAGAAATAAATGGAGACTTCCTCAAACTTAATCTCATTCTTAAAAAAAAAAAAAAAAATTTAATGAGGGATCATGAGAACCCTTCAAAATGGTCTGGGCTCTCTCCTACCCTACTGGGAAGTAGGTGTCTGCTGCTGCATCTTCTATAGCCAATACTGCAATATTTAATGTTTAGTGCAGGAGGCAGTTCTAGCAGGAAAGAACGCTATTTTATATGAGAAAATAAAGATAAAGGAGCTTTCTGTTAACAGTATTATACATTCTAGCAGATACAATGGGTCATTGGGACACATTACAGAGGAAAACCCTCTACACGTGTAAAGCGTCTGTAACATTAAAGAGGATTTTACGCTGACGTTTCTATCACTAATCAGAATATAAATGTTTGTGCACACCAGGTCACTGGCTGACAACGCCCCAACCGTGTAGGTGACAATGAGCATAACAGCTAGAATATGATAATAATATATGTTTTATTAACATAAACAGCATTTGTAATAAACAGTCATTATTTAATGTGTTCATCTAACAGTATATGTAATAAACAGTCATTATTTAATGTGTATATCTAACCGTATATGTAATAAACAGTCATTATTTAATGTGTATATCTAACAGTATATGTAGCAAACAGTCATTATTTAATGTGTATATCTAACAGTATATGTAATAAACAGTCATTATTTAATGTGTATATCTAACCGTATATGTAATAAACAGTCATTATTTAATGTGTATATCTAACAGTATATGTAATAAACAGTCATTATTTAATGTGTATATCTAACAATATATGTAATAAACAGTCATTATTTAATGTATATATCTAACAGTATATGTAATAAACAGTCATTATTTAATGTGTATATCTAACAATATATGTAATAGTCATTATTTAATGTGTATATCTAACAGTATATGTAATAAACAGTCATTATTTAATGTGTATATCTAACAGTATATGTAATAAACAGTCATTATTTAATGTGTATATCTAACAGTATATGTAATAAACAGTCATTATTTAATGTATATATCTAACAGTATATGTAATAAACAGTCATTATTTAATGTATATATCTAACAGTATATGTAATAAACAGTCATTATTTAATGTGTATATCTAACAGTATATGTAATAAACAGTCATTATTTAATGTGTATATCTAACAGTATATGTAATAAACAGTCATTATTTAATGTGTATATCTAACAGTATATGTAATAAACAGTCATTATTTCATGTGTATATCTAACAGTATATGTAATAAGCAGTCATTATTTAATGTATATATCTAACAGTATGTGTAATAAACAGTCATTATTTCATGTGTATATCTAACAGTATATGTAATAAACAATCATTATTTAATGTGTATATCTAACAGTATATGTAATATACAGTCATTATTTAATGTGTATATCTAACAGTATATGTAATAAACAGTCATTATTTAATGTGTATATCTAACAGTATATGTAATAAACAGTCATTATTTAATGTGTTCATCTAACAGTATATGTAATAAACAGTCATTATTTAATGTGTATATCTTACAGTATATGTAATAAGCAGTCATTATTTAATGTATATATCTAACAGTATATGTAATAAACAGTCATTATTTAATGTGTATATCTAACAGTATATGTAATAAACAGTCATTATTTAATGTGTATATCTAACAGTATATGTAATAAACAGTCATTATTTAATGTGTATATCTAACAGTATATGTAATAAACAGTCATTATTAAATGTGTATATCTAACCGTATATGTAATAAACAGTCATTATTTAATGTGTATATCTAACAGTATATGTAATAAACAGTCATTATTTAATGTATATATCTAACAGTATATGTAATAAACAGTCATTATTTAATGTATATATCTAACAGTATATGTAATAAACAGTCATTATTTAATGTGTATATCTAACAGTATATGTAACAGTCATTATTTAATGTGTATATCTAACAGTATATGTAATAAACAGTCATTATTTAATGTGTTCATCTAACAGTATATGTAATAAACAGTCATTATTTAATGTGTATATCTAACAGTATATGTAATAAACAGTCATTATTTAATGTGTATATCTAACAGTATATGTAATAAACAGTCATTATTTAATGTGTATATCTAACAGTATATGTAATAAACAGTCATTATTTAATGTGTATATCTAACCGTATATGTAATAAACAGTCATTATTTAATGTGTATATCTAACCGTATATGTAATAAACAGTCATTATTTAATGTGTATATCTAACAGTATATGTAGCAAACAGTCATTATTTAATGTGTATATCTAACCGTATATGTAATAAACAGTCATTATTTAATGTGTATATCTAACAGTATAGGTAATAAACAGTCATTATTTAATGTGTATATCTAACAGTATATGTAATAAACAGTCATTATTTAATGTATATATCTAACAGTATATGTAATAAACAGTCATTATTTAATGTGTATATCTAACAGTATATGTAATAAACAGTCATTATTTAATGTGTATATCTAACAGTATATGTAATAAACAGTCATTATTTAATATATATATCTAACAGTATATGTAATAAACAGTCATTATTTAATGTGTATGTCTAACAGTATATGTAATAAACAGTCATTATTTAATGTGTATATCTAACCGTATATGTAATAAACAGTCATTATTTAATGTGTATATCTAACAGTATATGTAATAAACAGTCATTATTTAATGTGTATATCTAACAGTATATGTAATAAACAGTCATTATTTAAAGTGTATATCTAACAATATATGTAATAAACAGTCATTATTTAATGTATATATCTAACAGTATATGTAATAAGCAGTCATTATTTAATGTATATATCTAACAGTATATGTAATAAGCAGTCATTATTTAATGTATATATCTAACAGTATATGTAATAAACAGTCATTATTTAATGTGTATATCTAACAGTATATGTAATAAACAGTCATTATTTAATGTGTATATCTAACAGTATATGTAATAAACAGTCATTATTTAATGTGTATATCTAACAGTATAGGTAATAAACAGTCATTATTTAATGTATATATCTAACCGTATATGTAATAAACAGTCATTATTTAATGTGTTTATCTAACAGTATATGTAATAAACAGTCATTATTTAATGTGTATATCTAACAGTATATGTAATAAACAGTCATTATTTAATGTGTATATCTAACAGTATAGGTAATAAACAGTCATTATTTAATGTATATATCTAACCGTATATGTAATAAACAGTCATTATTTAATGTGTATATCTAACAGTATATGTAATAAACAGTCATTATTTAATGTGTATATCTAACAGTATATGTAATAAACAGTCATTATTTAATGTATATATCTAACAGTATAGGTAATAAACAGTCATTATTTAATGTATATATCTAACAGTATATGTAATAAGCAGTCATTATTTAATGTATATATGTAACAGTATATGTAATAAGCAGTCATTATTTAATGTGTATATCTAACAGTATATGTAATAAACAGTCATTATTTAATGTGTATATCTAACAGTATATGTAATAAACAGTCATTATTTAATGTATATATCTAATAGTATATGTAATAAGCAGTCATTATTTAATGTGTATATCTAACAGTATATGTAATAAACAGTCATTATTTAATGTATATATCTAACAGTATATGTAATAAACAGTGATTATTTAATGTGTACATCTAACAGTATATGTAATAAACAGTGATTATTTAATGTGTACGTCTAACAGTATATGTAATAAACAGTCATTATTTAATGTGTATATCTAACAGTATATGTAATAAACAGTCATTATTTAATGTGTTTATCTAACAGTATATGTAATAAACAGTCATTATTTAATGTGTATATCTAACAGTATATGTAATAAACAGTCATTATTTAATGTGTTCATCTAACAGTATATGTAATAAACAGTCATTATTTAATGTGTATATCTAACAGTATATGTAATAAACAGGCATTATTTAATGTATATATCTAACAGTATAGGTAATAAACAGTCATTATTTAATGTGTTGATCTAACACTATCTGTAATAAACAGTCATTATTTAATGTGTATATCTAACAGTATATGTAATAAACAGTCATTATTTAATGTATATATCTAACAGTATATGTAATAAACAGTCATTATTTCATGTGTATATCTAACAGTATATGTAATAAACAGTCATTATTTAATGTATATATCTAACAGTATATGTAATAAACAGTCATTATTTAATGTGTTCATCTAACAGTATATATAATAAACAGACATTATTTAATGTGTATATCTAACAGTATATGTAATAAGCAGTCATTATTTAATGTGTATATCTAACAGTATATGCAATAAACAGTCATTATTTAATGTGTATATCTAACAGTATATGTAATAAACAGTCATTATTTAATGTGTATATCTAACAGTATATGTAATAAACAGTCATTATTTAATGTGTTCATCTAACAGTATATATAATAAACAGACATTATTTAATGTGTATATCTAACAGTATATGTAATAAACAGTCATTATTTAATGTGTATATCTAACAGTATATGTAATAAACAGTCATTATTTAATGTGTATATCTAACAGTATATGTAATAAACAGTCATTATTTAATGTGTATATCTAACAGTATATGTAATAAACAGTCATTATTTCATGTGTATATCTAACAGTATATGTAATAAACAGTCATTATTTAATGTGTATTGTTACGGTTACCCTTAGTCTCGCTGAGAGATGGACCGCTTAGTAGCCTGGATCCCTATTGCTAAAGAGGGGAGAAGCTGCTTTCCATAGTATTCTATATGAGTCTCGCAAATATAGAATAATCTCCCTTAGCTGCAGTACAGCTAGGATACCCTTCTGCCCACAAAAACGAGTCAACGCTGCGATTGAGGGTCAAACAAGAACTCAGGACTGGGATGCCCAGCCTGCTTTTTATTAAGGTTACATGCACACAGGGCACTCCCAGGGGGGGGGGGAAGCACAAAATCCCCCATCACACATTTAGATAGAGAGTAATTTCCTTTGACAGGCCACAATAGGATTACAGTACTTAAGATACAAGTTCATCTTATCAATTAGCAGTCTGGCTCCGGAGGTGATTAGACAATGGGATTGTTTATCTCTAAACTTAGAGCTGAGGCCAGCAAACTTGTATTTAGACAATAGTTTCTAAAAGCTGAAAAAAGTTAACTCTTTATGAAATGATACTTGTTACGGTTTTCTTGGAGCCCTACTTAGGCGCTGGCTTGGCTGGTTCAGGCATTGCTGCTGGGAAATAAGCTCTTCACAACAAAATAACTAATGCTTCTGTAACAGTGCTCCCTTTCTGTGGAACACTCTGGCAGACACGGTCTGACCCCTTTTCGGGGCAGACTAAGGATGTCCAGAACGCTGGTTATGCGGGGCTGAGGTCGGTTTGTCTGGACAACCCGTCGGCGTTGCCATTCTGTTTCCCAGGTCTGTAAGTAATGGTGAAATTGAAGGGTTGCAAGATAAGCTCCAACGTAATAGCCTGCCGTTATCTCCAGAGACCCGGTTCAGCCACACCAACGGGTTATGGTCGGTGACCAGAGTGAACTCCTGACCATATAAATAGGGAGTCAATTTCTTTAATGCCCACACCAAAGCCAAACACTCCTTTTCGACCGCTGCATAGCTGACTTCGCGGGGCAGGAGCTTCCGGCTGATGTAGGCAACTGGATGCTCCCCTCCATCTTCGCCTACTTGGCTGAGGACGGCTCCCAGCCCAAACATGGAAGCATCTGTATGGACGATAAAACGTTTGTTAAGGGCGGGGGCCGCCAAGACAGGAGCGTTAATTACAGCATTTTTGAGAGCCTGGAAAGCCGTTTCACAGTGGGGAGACCACAGGACCTGTCGAGGTAAGTTCTTCTTGGTCAAGTCAGTCAGGGGTTTGGCAAGTGTGCTGTAGTCTGGTACGAACCGTCTATAGTACCCTGCCGTGCCCAGTGTTACAGAAGCATTAGTTATTTTGTTGTGAAGAGCTTATTTCCCAGCAGCAATGCCTGAACCAGCAAGCCAGCGCCTAAGAAGGGCTCCAAGAAAACCGTAACCAGTATCATTTCATAAAGAGTTAACTCTTTTTTTTCAGCTTTTAGAAACTATTGTCTAATCACCTCTGGAGCCAGACTGCTAATTGATAAGATGAACTTGTAAACTTGTTATCTTAAGTACTGTAATCCTATTGTGGCCTGTCAAAGGACAGTGCTCTCTATCTAAATGTGTGATGGGGGATTTTGTGCTTCCCCCCCTCTCCCCCTGGGAGTGCCCTGTGTGCATGTAACCTTAATAAAAAGCAGGCTGGGCATCCCAGTCCTGAGTTCTTGTTTGACCCTCAATCGCAGCGTTGACTCGTTTTTGTGGGCAGAAGGGTATCATAGCTGTACTGCAGCTAAGGGAGATTATTCTATATTTGCGAGACTCATATAGAATACTATGGAAAGCAGCTTCTCCCCTCTTTAGCAATAGGGATCCAGGCTACTAAGCGGTCCATCTCTCAGCGAGACTAAGGGTAACCGTAACATTTGGCGGCAGCGGCGGGATTTTCCTGGATTTCCTAGGAGAGGTACAGAACGGATGGAGAGCGCTTACGAAAAATTGAAGCGTACAACCCTAAAGGATTTACTTGAAAGCAGAGGGGGGTATGCCAGCAACCGGCCGAGGAGAGAGCTGATCGCAGAATTGACCGAACTGGATCAGAGCTTCACAATGGCGGAAACACCGACCACGATTAGTGACGAAAAAACCAGGATTGTTCGGGAAAGGCTCTCATTATACGGGCCGAACCCCTCCATGGAATTGGTACAGCAGTTGATGGCGGAGGCGGACGAGGATATACGAGAGACTCGAGCCCACAAACTCAACCTAGCGAACGCACACCGCAATGCTGAAGCCCCGCAGGTAATCATCCCTGTCGAAAATGCTGGGAGGCCCAAGATACCCTATGCGGCATTTCGACCCTTCCTAGAGAGCGAGACAGGGATTGATGAATATTTGGCGGACTTCGAAAGGCAATGTGCCCTGCACCAGATTCCCAACAGAGAGTGGCCCACGATATTGTCTGGGAAACTATCCGGGCGAGCCCTGGAAGCCTTTCGTACTCTGGGTGCTGAGGAAGTGACACAGTATGAGCTAGTTAAGGAGACACTGTTGCGACGGTACGCTGTAACTCCGGACACGTATCGCCGACAGTTTCGGGGCACGGAAAAGAAGCCTAACGATACCCATATGGAATGGGCGCACCGAATGCGGAGAGCGGCAAATCACTGGCTGAGCGGATGTAAAGCGGTGACTGGGGAGGAAATTTTACAATTGTTTCTCTTAGAACATTTTTATAATGGCATGGAACAGCAAGGGAAGGAATGGCTGCGAGACAGGCGGCCTTCTACCTTAGAAGAAGCAGCCAAATTGGCCGATGAACATTATGACTCCCGTCTTCACGAACCCATGAACTACCGAGCTCCAGCACGGGTCGAACCCAGAGAGGTTTACCGTGCACCCCCTCGTGCTGAATTCCGAGCCACAGGGCTCGTCCGACACTCAGGACCACCCAATAACAGCTCTGAGCGTCCCAGACCGACTTGCCACCGATGCAAGCAACCAGGGCATTTCATGGCTAGCTGCCCCCTTAATACGCACCAGACACCCAGGAATTACAATTACCCCTCTGGGTCCTATCGTCCGGCCCGGGCCCTCTGTGTTAACCAAGAGGCCCCTATGGAGGGATATGTGGGGCCGCTTCACGAGGCAGACCCTGTATATGCTGCCTCAGATAACCGCCAGCACCATCGGCAGAGGGTATGGCTCGAGGGGCGATCTACCGAGGGATTGCGAGACACAGGGGCTACTATCACGCTGGTACAGAGTCATTTGGTGCCAGAGCACAAGCGATCCGGACAGACTGTGGCCGTTAGAGTGGCGGGGGGGGATGTGTACAAAATTCCAACAGCTAAAGTGCATCTTGATTGGGGAGCGGGAAAGGGGGCTGTGAACGTGGGCCTAATGGATAATTTACCTGCCGAAGTACTACTGGGCAACGATTTGGGCCCCATGACTTCTGCCTATGCTCCAGTATGCAACAACGAGGCGGACCCAGTGACTACACGGGCCCAAGCCCGGACGGAGCGAGAGCTCTCACCAGTGCGGGAGACACAGGTAAGACCTACCCCGACCTTGCCTGACAGGTTAGGCCCCATACCCTGGGACACCCCAGATGCTTTCGAGGCAGAGTCTAAGACTGACCCGACCTTACAAAAGTACCGGGAACGAGCAGAGACCGGAGGGGGCGGGGCAGATAACGAAACATTCTTATGGGAAAAAGGGAAACTATACCGCTGGACAGAGAAAAGGGGACAGCGTAGGCGACAGCTGGTAGTGCCCCACAAATACCGCCAAGAAATCCTCAAAATAGGCCACGACATCCCCTTAGCAGGCCACCTAGCCGTTACCCGTACCCTACACCGCATTACTCACACATTCTTTTGGCCAGGGGTGCACGCTGACGTTAGAACTTACTGTAACACCTGCGATGTGTGTCAACGAGTAGGAAGGCGAGGCGATCACCCTAAAGCCCAGCTAGTAAATATGCCCATTGTAGAGGAACCCTTCAGCCGGGTTGCTATTGACCTAGTGGGACCACTGGCTACCCCTAGTCCCTCCGGTAAGCGATACATTCTTACCGTAGTGGACTACGCTACCAGGTACCCAGAGGCTGTCGCCCTATCCAACATACAAGCGGATACGGTAGCGAATGCACTAGTACAGGTGTTCTCCCGGGTAGGATTTCTAAAAGAAATCCTATCCGACCGAGGCACCCAATTTACGGCTGAATTGATCCAACAACTCTGGCAGGTTTGCAAAATTAAGTCCCTCCTGAGCTCCCCATACCACCCCCAGACGAACGGGCTGTGTGAGAGGTTCAATGGGACCCTCAAGCAAATGCTCAAGACGTTCACTCAGGAATACCGAGACTGGGAACGCTTCCTGCCACACCTCCTATTTGCTTATCGGGAGGTGCCCCAGGAAACGACAGGGTTCTCTCCCTTCGAGTTGCTCTACGGAAGAAAGGTACGGGGACCCCTAAACCTGATCCGGGAGCACTGGGAGGGAGAGATGGAGGCTGACGGTGTCCCCATTGTGCCATACGTGCTGGAACTCAGGGACCGAATGGAGCAATTAGCCAAATCCGTGCGGGCTAATCTCCAGTTGGCCCAGAGAAGACAGAAAGTATGGTACGATCGGGGGGCCCGAAAGAGAATCTTCACCATAGGACAAAAGGTGTTAGTACTTAAGCCGGTGAAGACAGACAAATTGCAGGCGTCCTGGCAGGGTCCCTACCAGATCGTAGAGAAAAGGGGAGACACCACTTATGTGATAGCTAGCTGCCACGACAACAATCTTAGAAAGACATTCCATGTAAACATGCTCAAGGAATATTTTGAGCGACCAGAGAACGTGACGGCCGTATGTTGTTCCCCTCAGGAAGACCCCGACAGTTTACCCATTCCAGACCTATTAGAAAAGAGCCTCCCCACAGGTATAGTGGCACAGGTTCAGATAGGGGACCGACTTAGCCCCACTGAAAGGGAGCAGCTCAACCAACTCCTCCAGTCCAAACACCTCACCTTCTCCCCGAAGCCAGGGTACACTACTTTAACCACCCACCAGGTAGATACTCCGGGACAAGCTCCCTTGGGCCAGGCTCCGTACCGAATCCCCGAAGCAGTTAGGACAGGAATGAAGAAGGAGATCGATGAGATGCTCCAGCTCAGGGTAATTGAGCCCTCCGATAGTCCCTGGGCCTCCCCAGTTGTCTTGGTGCCCAAGAAAGATGGGACCACCCGGTTCTGCGTAGACTATCGGAGGCTCAATGAAAATACCGTGACGGACGCTTACCCTATGCCCAGGGTAGACGAGCTACTCGATCGTATAGCCAGGGGAAATTACCTGACAACTATTGACCTCTGCAAAGGTTACTGGCAGATTCCCCTGGCCCCGGAGGCTATCCCCAAGTCGGCATTCGTCACCCCATTCGGCTTATATCAGTTTAGGGTAATGCCGTTTGGGATGAAGAATGCCCCAGCTACATTCCAGCGCTTGGTGGATAGGCTCCTGGATGGCTTCCAGAGTTTTGCTTGCGCCTACCTGGACGACATAGCGATCCACAGTGAGTCCTGGGAGGACCACTTAGCTCATGTGGGAATGGTTCTGGATCAGATCCGGGCTGCTGGCCTGACTCTGAAGCCAGAGAAATGCCACTTTGGGATGGCCGAGGTACAGTACCTGGGTCACCGGGTGGGGTGTGGAAAGCAGCGACCAGAGCCGGCCAAAATAGAAGCTGTCGCCAATTGGCCCACCCCCATCACTAAGACTCAGGTCCTAGCCTTCCTGGGCACGGCAGGGTACTATAGACGGTTCGTACCAGACTACAGCACACTTGCCAAACCCCTGACTGACTTGACCAAGAAGAACTTACCTCGACAGGTCCTGTGGTCTCCCCACTGTGAAACGGCTTTCCAGGCTCTCAAAAATGCTCTAATTAACGCTCCTGTCCTGGCGGCCCCAGCCCTTAACAAACGTTTTATCGTCCATACAGATGCTTCCATGTTCGGGCTGGGAGCCGTCCTCAGCCAAGTAGGCGAAGATGGAGGGGAGCATCCAGTTGCCTACATCAGCCGGAAGCTCCTGCCCCGCGAAGTCAGCTATGCAGCGGTCGAAAAGGAGTGTTTGGCTTTGGTGTGGGCATTAAAGAAATTGACTCCCTATTTATATGGTCAGGAGTTCACTCTGGTCACCGACCATAACCCGTTGGTGTGGCTGAACCGGGTCTCTGGAGATAACGGCAGGCTATTACGTTGGAGCTTATCGTTGCAACCCTTCAATTTCACCATTACTTACAGACCTGGGAAACAGAATGGCAACGCCGACGGGTTGTCCAGACAAACCGACCTCAGCCCCGCATAACCAGCGGTCTGGACAGCCTTAGTCTGCCCCGAAAAGGGGTCAGACCGTGTCTGCCAGAGTGTTCCACAGAAAGGGAGCACTGTTACAGAAGCATTAGTTATTTTGTTGTGAAGAGCTTATTTCACAGCAGCAATGCCTGAACCAGCAAGCCAGCGCCTAAGAAGGGCTCCAAGAAAACCGTAACCAGTATCATTTCATAAAGAGTTAACTCTTTTTTTTCAGCTTTTAGAAACTATTGTCTAATCACCTCTGGAGCCAGACTGCTAATTGATAAGATGAACTTGTAAACTTGTTATCTTAAGTACTGTAATCCTATTGTGGCCTGTCAAAGGACAGTGCTCTCTATCTAAATGTGTGATGGGGGATTTTGTGCTTCCCCCCCTCTCCCCCTGGGAGTGCCCTGTGTGCATGTAACCTTAATAAAAAGCAGGCTGGGCATCCCAGTCCTGAGTTCTTGTTTGACCCTCAATCGCAGCGTTGACTCGTTTTTGTGGGCAGAAGGGTATCATAGCTGTACTGCAGCTAAGGGAGATTATTCTATATTTGCGAGACTCATATAGAATACTATGGAAAGCAGCTTCTCCCCTCTTTAGCAATAGGGATCCAGGCTACTAAGCGGTCCATCTCTCAGCGAGACTAAGGGTAACCGTAACACCCAGGAAGGCTAGGACCTGAGTCTTAGTGATGGGGGTGGGCCAATTGGCGACAGCTTCTATCTTGGCTGGCTCTGGTCGCTGCTTTCCACACCCCACCCGGTGACCCAGGTACTGTACCTCGGCCATCCCAAAGTGACATTTTTCTGGCTTCAGAGTCAGGCCAGCAGCCCGGATCTGATCCAGAACCATTCCTACATGAGCTAAGTGGTCCTCCCAGGACTCACTGTGGATCGCTATGTCGTCCAGGTAGGCGCAAGCAAAACTCTGGAAGCCATCCAGGAGCCTATCCACCAAGCGCTGGAATGTAGCTGGGGCATTCTTCATCCCAAACGGCATTACCCTAAACTGATATAAGCCGAATGGGGTGACGAATGCCGACTTGGGGATAGCCTCCGGGGCCAGGGGAATCTGCCAGTAACCTTTGCAGAGGTCAATAGTGGTCAGGTAATTTCCCCTGGCTATACGATCGAGTAGCTCGTCTACCCTGGGCATAGGGTAAGCGTCCGTCACGGTTTTTTCATTGAGCCTCCGATAGTCTACGCAGAACCGGGTGGTCCCATCTTTCTTGGGCACCAAGACAACTGGGGAGGCCCAGGGACTATCGGAGGGCTCAATTACCCTGAGCTGGAGCATCTCATTGATCTCCTTCTTCATTCCTGTCCTAACTGCTTCGGGGATTCGGTACGGAGCCTGGCGCAAGGGAGCTTGTCCCGGAGTATCTACCTGGTGGGTGGTTAAAGTAGTGTACCCTGGCTTCGGGGAGAAGGTGAGGTGTTTGGACTGGAGGAGTTGGCTGAGCTGCTCCCTTTCAGTGGGGCTAAGTCGGTCTCCTATCTGAACCTGAGCCACTATACCTGTGGGGAGACTCTTTTCTAATAGGTCTGGAATGGGTAGACTGTCAGGGTCTTCCTGAGGGGAACAACATACGGCCGTCACGTTCTTTGGTCGCTCAAAATATTCCTTGAGCATGTTTACATGGAATGTCTTTCTAAGATTGTGGTCATGGCAGCTAGCTATCACATAAGTGGTGTCTCCCCTTTTCTCTACGATCTGGTAGGGACCCTGCCAGGACGCCTGCAATTTGTCTGTCTTCACCGGCTTAAGTACTAACACCTTTTGTCCTATGGTGAAGATTCTCTTTCGGGCCCCCCGATCGTACCATACTTTCTGTCTTCTCTGGGCCAACTGGAGATTAGCCCGCACGGATTTGGCTAATTGCTCCATTCGGTCCCTGAGTTCCAGCACGTATGGCACAATGGGGACACCGTCAGCCTCCATCTCTCCCTCCCAGTGCTCCCGGATCAGGTTTAGGGGTGACATCATGATCGTGAGGGGCTCAAGGTATAGTGAACTAAATGACACTAAATATCAAAGACAAATATATAAACATAAAATACAAGATCACTCTATCTCCATATGACAGTTTATACACGCCAAACATGGTAAATACCCTGTTTAAACTATTTTTCACTTATGGCGAAACCGGAAGTGAATTCCAGAGCCATATCCGGTCACTTAAGTGACACTGTTATTTAAAGGCACTCAGCTTACCACTTCAGCAGTCTTGATAAAGGCCTTATTTTGGGGCCGAAACGCGTAGACCTGTTGGTAAGCATTATTCCAAGTATTTTAACCACTTTGAGGACTTGTTACGCTATGGTACTTCTTTTTTTACAGGGACATCTCTAGGACATTGGACTAAGAGCTGACCGTTGTTAGGATTCACCTGGGAACTCTTCCCCTCAGGATTCCAGGTTCCTTCATGTGATTTCCTTTTAATTTACTGTTTTTTGGATTACAATACTCTTTTTGTTCTTTTTTGTTCTTTTTTATCTTTTGTTGAACATCATTTTTGTATCTGGTTTTTGATTTTTATTTTTCATTTTTGTTTTTTCACTGGATTTCCTCTTTTTTGCCTTGGGTATACCACCCTTTTTCCACATTTGCCACTCAATGGCAGTTATTCACATGTGATTTATTGTTATTTTTTGCACTGCAGTGTCATTGGGACTTTTTAATATATTATATCTATTGTGATTTTTTGCATTTTTGATGTGAATCGTTTTTTCCTTATCTTTTATACACATAGTGATCACAATTACTCTTACTTATGTTGCACAACATTTGCACTATCATGTTGCACATTTAAGTCACATACATTTTTATGTTGCTTATACAATTTGTTTATTTGTGTATCCACAAGCATATGTGGATTTCACCATTTTAGTTTTCCACCCCTTGGATCCAATTGCTATTTGCACTTTGTGAGTGTATCAGCACAACACTCCACCTTACCATTGTTTTTAACAACTGTTTTAATAACTGTTTTTACTCATTTTATCTATTGGTACCAATACTGTTGAATTGTAATAAATTCTTGTTCAGCCTTAGCAGGTATATTTCGTTTTTAGTGTTTATATTTATCCCTTAGCCTTCACTGGCGCTGTACATATTCCATTATTACCGGTCCCATTGAACCTCTCACACAGCCCGTTCGTCTGGGGGTGGTATGGGGAGCTAAGGAGGGACTTAATTTTGCAAACCTGCCAGAGTTGTTGGGTCAATTCAGCCGTAAATTGGGTGCCTCGGTTGGATAGGATTTCTTTTGGAAATCCTACCCGGAAAGAACACCTGTACTAGTGCATTCGCTACCGTATCCGCTTGTATGTTGGATAGGGCGACAGCCTCTGGGTACCTGGTAGCGTAGTCCACTACGGTAAGAATGTAGCGCTTACCGGAGGGACTAGGGGTAGCCAGTGGTCCCACTAGGTCAATAGCAACCCGGCTGAAGGGTTCCTCTACAATGGGCATATTTACTAGATGGGCTTTAGGGTGATCGCCTCGCCTTCCTACTCGTTGACACACATCGCAGGTGTTACAGTAAGTTCTAACGTCAGCGTGCACCCCTGGCCAAAAGAACGTGTGAGTAATGCGGTGTAGGGTACGGGTTGCGGCTAGGTGGCCTGCTAAGGGGATGTCGAGGCCTATCTTGAGGATTTCTTGACGGTATTTGTGGGGCACTACCAGCTGTCGCCTACGCTGTCCCCTTTTCTCTGTCCAGCGGTATAGTTTCCCTTTTTCCCATAAGAATGTTTCGTTATCTGCCCCGCCCCCTCCGGTCTCTGCTCGTTCCCGGTACTTTTGTAAGGTCGGGTCAGTCTTAGACTCTGTCTCGAAAGCATCTGGGGTGTCCCAGGGTATGGGGCCTAACATGTAAGGCAAGGTCGGGGTAGGTCTTACCTGTGTCTCCCGCACTGGTGAGAGCTCTCGCTCCGTCCGGGCTTGGGCCCGTGTAGTCACTGGGTCCGCCTCGTTGTTGCATATTGGAGCATAGGCAGAAGTCATGGGGCCCAAATCGTTGCCCAGTAGTACTTCGGCAGGTAAATTATCCATTATGCCCACGTTCACAGCCCCCTTTCCCGCTCCCCAATCAAGATGCACTTGAGCTGTTGGAATTTTGTACACATCCCCCCCCGCCACTCTAACGGCCACAGTCTGTCCGGATCGCTTGTGCTCTGGCACCAAATGACTCTGTACCAGCGTGATAGTAGCTCCTGTGTCTCTCAATCCCTCGGTAGATCGCCCCTCGAGCCATACCTTCTGCCGATGGTGCTGGCGGTTATCTGAGGCAGCATATACAGGGTCCGCCTCGTGAAGCGGCCCCACATATCCCTCCATAGGGGCCTCTTGGTTAACACAGAGGGCCCGGGCCGGACGATAGGACCCAGAGGGGTAATTGTAATTCCTGGGTGTCTGGTGCATATTAAGGGGGCAGCTAGCCATGAAATGCCCTGGTTGCTTGTATCGGTGGCAAGTCGGTCTGGGACGCTCATAGCTGTTATTGGGTGGTCCTGAGTGTCGGACGGGCCCTGTGGGCACCGGGGCTCGGAATTCAGCACGAGGGGGTGCACGGTAAACCTCTCTGGGTTCGACCCGTGCTGGAGCTCGGTAGTTCATGGGTTCGTGAAGACGGGAGTCATAATGTTCATCGGCCAATTTGGCTGCTTCTTCTAAGGTAGAAGGCCGCCTGTCTAGCAGCCATTCCTTCCCTTGCTGTTCCATGCCATTATAAAAATGTTCTAAGAGAAACAATTGTAAAATTTCCTCACCAGTCACCGCTTTACTTCCGCTCAGCCAGTGATTTGCCGCTCTCCGCATTCGGTGCGCCCATTCCATATGGGTATCGTTAGGCTTCTTTTTCATGCCCCGAAACTGTCGGGGATACGTGTCCGGAGTTACAGCGTACCGTCGCAACAGTGTCTCCTTAACTAGCTCATACTGTGTCACTTCCTCAGCACCCAGAGTACGAAAGGCTTCCAGGGCTCGCCCGGATAGTTTCCCAGACAATATCGTGGGCCACTCTCTGTTGGGAATCTGGTGCAAGGCACATTGCCTTTCGAAGTCCGCCAAATATTCATCAATCCCTGTCTCGCTCTCTAGGAAGGGTCGAAATGCCGCATAGGGTATCTTGGGCCTCCCAGCCTTTTCGACAGGGATGATTACCTGCGGGGCTTCAGCATTGCGGTGTGCGTTCGCTAGGTTGAGTTCGTGGGCTCGAGTCTCTCGTATATCCTCATCCGCCTCCGCCATCAACTGCTGTACCAATTCCATGGAGGGGTTCGGCCCGTATAATGAGAGCCTTTCCCGAACAATCCTGGTTTTTTCGTCACTAATCGTGGTCGGTGTTTCCGCCATTGTGAAGCTCTGATCCAGTTCGGTCAATTCTGCGATCAGCTCTCTCCTCGGCCGGTTGCTGGCGTACCCCCCTCTGCTTTCAAGTAAATCCTTTAGGGTTGTACGCTTCAATTTTTCGTAAGCGCTCTCCATCCGTTCTGTACCTCTCCTAGGAAATCCAGGAAAATCCCGCCGCTGCCGCCAAATGTTACGGTTACCCTTAGTCTCGCTGAGAGATGGACCGCTTAGTAGCCTGGATCCCTATTGCTAAAGAGGGGAGAAGCTGCTTTCCATAGTATTCTATTTGAGTCTCGCAAATATAGAATAATCTCCCTTAGCTGCAGTACAGCTAGGATACCCTTCTGCCCACAAAAACGAGTCAACGCTGCGATTGAGGGTCAACCAAGAACTCAGGACTGGGATGCCCAGCCTGCTTTTTATTAAGGTTACATGCACACAGGGCACTCCCAGGGGGGGGGGGGAAGCACAAAATCCCCCATCACACATTTAGATAGAGAGCAATTTCCTTTGACAGGCCACAATAGGATTACAGTACTTAAGATACAAGTTCATCTTATCAATTAGCAGTCTGGCTCCGGAGGTGATTAGACAATGGGATTGTTTATCTCTAAACTCAGAGCTGAGGCCAGCAAACTTGTATTTAGACAATAGTTTCTAAAAGCTGAAAAAAAGTTAACTCTTTATGAAATTATACTTGTTACGGTTTTCTTGGAGCCCTACTTAGGCACTGGCTTGGCTGGTTCAGGCATTGCTGCTGGGAAATAAGCTCTTCACAACAAAATAACTAATGCTTCTGTAACATGTATATCTAACAGTATATGTAATAAACAGTCATTATTTAATGTGTATATCTAACAGTATATGTAATAAACAGTCATTATTTAATGTGTTCATCTAACAGTATATGTAATAAACAGTCATTATTTAATGTATATATCTAACAGTATATGTAATAAACAGTCATTATTTCATGTGTATATCTAACAGTATATGTAATAAACAGTCATTATTTAATGTATATATCTAACAGTATATGTAATAAGCAGTCATTATTTAATGTGTATATCTAACAGTATATGTAATAAACAGTGACTATTATTTAATGTGTATATCTAACAGTATATGTAATAAGCAGTCATTATTTAATGTGTATATCTAACAGTATATGTAATAAACAGTGATTATTATTTAATGTGTATATCTAACAGTATATGTAATAAACAGTCATTATTTAATGTATATATCTAACAGTATATGTAATAAACAGTCATTATTTAATGTGTACGTCTAACAGTATATGTAATAAACAGTGATTATTTAATGTGTACATCTAACAGTATATGTAATAAACAGTGATTATTTAATGTGTACGTCTAACAGTATATGTAATAAACAGTCATTATTTAATGTGTATATCTAACAGTATATGTAATAAACAGTCATTATTTAATGTGTATATCTAACAGTATATGTAATAAACAGTCATTATTTAATGTGTATATCTAACAGTATATGTAATAAACAGTCATTATTTAATGTGTATATCTAACAGTATAAAATAAACAGTCATTATTTAATGTATATATCTAACAGTATAGGTAATAAACAGTCATTATTTCATGTATATATCTAACAGTATATGTAATAAGCAGTCATTATTTAATGTGTATATCTAACAGTATATGTAATAAGCAGTCATTATTTAATGTGTATATCTAACAGTAAATGTAATAAACAGTCATTATTTAATGTGTATATCTAACAGTATATATAATAAACAGTCATTATTTAATGTGTATATCTAACAGTATATGTAATAAACAGGCATTATTTAATGTATATATCTAACAGTATAGGTAAAAAACAGTCATTATTTCATGTGTATATCTAACAGTATATGTAATAAACAGTCATTATTTAATGTATATATCTAACAGTATATGTAATAAACAGTCATTATTTAATGTGTTCATCTAACAGTATATGTAATAAACAGACATTATTTAATGTGTATATCTAACAGTATATGTAATAAGCAGTCATTATTTAATGTATATATCTAACAGTATATGTAATAAACAGTCATTATTTAATGTGTATATCTAACAGTATATGTAATAAACAGTCATTATTATTTAATGTGTATATCTAACAGTATATGTAATAAACAGTCATTATTGAATGTATATATCTAACAGTATATGTAATAAGCAGTCATTATTTAATGTATATATCTAACAGTATATGTAATAAACAGTCATTATTTAATGTGTATATCTAACAGTATATGTAATAAACAGTAATTATTTAATGTGTATATCTAACAGTATAGGTAATAAGCAGTCATTATTTAATGTATATATCTAACAGTATATGTAATAAACAGTCATTATTTAATGTGTTCATCTAACAGTATATGTAATAAGCAGTCATTATTTAATGTGTTCATCTAACAGTATATGTAATAAACAGTCATTATTTAATGTGTTCATCTAACAGTATATGTAATAAGCAGTCATTATTTAATGTTGTGACAGACCCTTCTGTCAGGACTGAAGGAGTTAACTGTGTTTAGCTTTAAGAAACTATTTTCTAAACACAAGTTGCTGGCTCCAGCTATAATTTAATTAGTGCTAAGCATTCTATTGTTTGATCACCTCCAGAGAGAAAACGCCTAAGTGATAAGAAGGGCCAAGAGTGTCTTGTGGTTGAAGTGTTTAAGTAATATAATTCTATTGTATCATATCAAAGGGCTTGTTCCCTCCATGTAATGTACAACAGTCTTTCAACCCCCATCTGGGGGGGGGTCAGACCTGCATAAATACTAGGCATAGCCTTTTAATAAATGACATTCTGTTTTAAACCTGATGTGGAGCCTGGTCTCATGTTTGTGGGGAAAACTGGTTGGGGTTGTGAATTGCTGATTCCCTATGCATGACATTGTTCCCTGGTGTTAACCTTGGTACACTGTTGGTACCGTAACAATTGGTGGCAAGCGACGGGAGAATCCTTATCGCCCAGAAGAGCAACTACACAAGCCAGTAACCTCAGGAAGAGGGGGATTATTACAATACTGACTAAGATGGAAAGAGTACCAGGGACAGAAGGAACCAATGGGCCCAGCATATCAGACAGAACCCCTGAAGAAGCAAGCTTTGATCGGGCGGTTAAAATAAGACTGGCATATTATGGCCCCAACCCATCTGCCGAAATTATCGACCGGGTCATAGCAGCTGTGGAGGCCAACCTACTTCGCCAAAGCGGCGCTGCAGCAGCCCAAGTCACAGCAACCCCAGTGGAAAAGGGAAAAGTAAATTTTGCAGCTTTTAAAAACTTCCTGGAAACAGAAGGAGAGATTGATGGGTACCTTGCGGATTTTGAGAGGCAATGTGCACTACACAAGGTACCCGCAGAGGACTGGGTCATGATATTATCCGGAAAATTATCCGGCCAGGCCAGTGAGGCTTTTCGGGCCATTCCAGATGAGGAAGTCGGGGATTATAATACTGTGAAAGAGGCTCTGCTCTCCAGGTATGCGGTTACACCGGAGGCGGTTCAGAGACACTGTTAAATTAACTGGAGATTCCTACCTTGAGTGGGCATGTAAGGTGCACCGCACAGCAGCTCACTGGATAGCAGGGTGCCAAGCCGTGTCTGGGGAAGAGGTGCTGCAGCTATTCCTGTTGGAACATTGCTTCGACAAGTTACCCGCAGGAGTTCGAGAGTGGGTTCGGGACTGTAAACCCTCCACCCTGCATGAAGCGGCTCGCTTGGCAGATGAGTATACGGATGCCCGCAAACTGGACACTTCTACCACTAAGCCCCCTGCTAGAGTGGAGTACAGACCCCCAGTCACCCCAGCAGCTGCCAGTTACCAACCCCCGGCACACCGCTATACCACACGGCCTCTGGCCACGAACTACCCTCAGAGAGCCCGGTTCAATTCGCGAGGCTACTCACAACCTATTTGGTGCTTTGGATGTAAGCAACTAGGGCACAAAAGACCAGAGTGTCCCCTAAACGCAGCGATCCAAGCACAGTCCTG
The DNA here is from genome assembly GCF_027579735.1 of Bombina bombina. Taxonomy (NCBI): domain Eukaryota; kingdom Metazoa; phylum Chordata; class Amphibia; order Anura; family Bombinatoridae; genus Bombina; species Bombina bombina. Next base: position 1,599,756,549 of record NC_069499.1, read on the forward strand.
GAGAAGACCTGCCGGCGGAATCCCACGTAACCCTCAGCCTGCGGCCCGCTACGTTGAGGCGCAAGAATGCTGGGGCATCCTACATGAGGCAGACCTTGTGCAAGCTGCCCACCGGAATAACCGGCAACTGGTTAAAGTGAATGGGAAGGAGGTCAGTGGTTTACGGGATACTGGTGCTACCATGACCTTGCTTCGAAAGAACTTGGTGTCTGAGAAACAGCACACTGGAGACACTGTGGCTGTGAGGGTAGCAGGGGGCACTGTGTTCCGCCTACCTGTTGCCAGGGTACATTTGGATTGGGGAGTGGGCGCTAGACCTGTGAATGTGGGGGTCATGAAGGATTTACCAGCTGATGTTCTCCTTGGAAATACCTTTGCCCCCCTTGTTTCTGCCTACGCTCCTATGGGTCCCCCAGATGTTAACCCTGTGACTACCCGTGCCCAGATCCGTGCAGCAGAGACTGACCCACCTGCTGCTAAGCCCCAGGACGCTGAGCTCAGTAAATCTCTATCCGCTATTGATATGTGGGAGTCACGTTACAATGCGCTGATGAAGGAGAAGAGCCACGTAGAGGATGAAATGGTCACGTTAAATAATCATGTAACAGTGCTAGCGGGAGAGAAGAGGAGTGCAGAGGAAAAAGCACGTTTAGAACAGGAATCTCTGCTAGACCAGCTGCACCGACAGACTGCAGAAAACACCAGCTTGAGAGTGGGACATGAAACATTAAAGATAAACTTAGCGACACTTGAGGAGAAGCTGACGCTGGCTCATAGTGAGGTGCAGCAACTCAAGGGCACCCTATGTCAGTATGAAGGGATTGTGGATACCTATAAAGAGCAGGTACAAAAAACTCGTAAAGAAGCTGATGGGATTTTGAAGGACTGTTTAGCCCTAGTCTGGGCACTGAGGAAGTTGAACCCTTGTTTGTATGGACAGGAATTCTCTCTCATAACGGGAATACAGATGGATTATCCTGGCAAACTGACATGCCTACCACCTCCTAGTCCGGTCATCCCCAGGTTGACCCGCAAAAGGGTCAAGCCGGGTCTGCCGGAGTGTTCCACAAGGGGGGAGCTATGTGACAGACCCTTCTGTCAGGACTGAAGGAGTTAACTGTGTTTAGCTTTAAGAAACTATTTTCTAAACACAAGTTGCTGGCTCCAGCTATAATTTAATTAGTGCTAAGCATTCTATTGTTTGATCACCTCCAGAGAGAAAACGCCTAAGTGATAAGAAGGGCCAAGAGTGTCTTGTGGTTGAAGTGTTTAAGTAATATAATTCTATTGTATCATATCAAAGGGGGGGGGGGGGGTCAGACCTGCATAAATACTAGGCATAGCCTTTTAATAAATGACATTCTGTTTTAAACCTGATGTGGAGCCTGGTCTCATGTTTGTGGGGAAAACTGGTTGGCGTTGTGAATTGCTGATTCCCTATGCAGGACATTGTTCCCTGGTGTTAACCTTGGTACACTGTTGGTACCGTAACAAATGTGTATATCTAACAGTATATGTAATAAACAGTCATTATTTAATGTGTATATCTAACAGTATATGTAATAAACAGGCATTATTTAATGTGTATATCTAACAGTATATGTAATAAACAGTAATTATTTAATGTGTATATCTAACAGTATAGGTAATAAACAGTCATTATTTAATGTGTTTATCTAACAGTATATGTAATAAACAGTCATTATTTAATGTGTATATCTAACAGTATATGTAATAAACAGTCATTATTTAATGTGTATATCTAACAGTATATGTAATAAACAGTCATTATTTCATGTGTATATCTAACAGTATATGTAATAAACAGTAATTATTTAATGTGTATATCTAACAGTATATGTAATAAACAGTCATTATTTAATGTGTATATCTAACAGTATATGTAATAAACAGTCATTATTTCATGTGTATATCTAACAGTATATGTAATAAACAGTAATTATTTAATGTGTATGTCTAACAGTATATGTAATAAACAGTCATTATTTAATGTATATATCTAACAGTATATGTAATAAACAGTCATTATTTAATGTGTATATCTAACAGTATATATAATAAACAGACATTATTTAATGTATATATCTAACAGTATATGTAATAAACAGTAATTATTTAATGTGTATATCTAACAGTATAGGTAATAAACAGTCATTATTTAATGTATATATCTAACAGTATATGTAATAAACAGTCATTATTTAATGTGTATATCTAACAGTATATGTAATAAACAGTCATTATTTAATGTATATATCTAACAGTATATGTAATAAACAGTCATTATTTAATGTGTTCATCTAACAGTATATGTAATAAACAGTCATTATTTAATGTGTATATCTAACAGTATATGTAATAAACAGTCATTATTTAATGTATATATCTAACAGTATATGTAATAAACAGTCATTATTTAATGTGTTCATCTAACAGTATATGTAATAAACAGTCATTATTTCATGTGTATATCTAACAGTATATGTAATAAACAGTCATTATTTAATGTATATATCTAACAGTATATGTAATAAACAGTAATTATTTAATGTGTATATCTAACAGTATAGGTAATAAACAGTCATTATTTAATGTATATATCTAACAGTATATGTAATAAACAGTCATTATTTAATGTGTATATCTAACAGTATATGTAATAAACAGTCATTATTTAATGTATATATCTAACAGTATATGTAATAAACAGTCATTATTTAATGTGTTCATCTAACAGTATATGTAATAAACAGTCATTATTTAATGTGTATATCTAACAGTATATGTAATAAACAGTCATTATTTAATGTATATATCTAACAGTATATGTAATAAACAGTCATTATTTAATGTGTTCATCTAACAGTATATGTAATAAACAGTAATTATTTAATGTGTATATCTAACAGTATATGTAATAAACAGTCATTATTTAATGTGTTCATCTAACAGTATATGTAATAAACAGTCATTATTTAATGTATATATCTAACAGTATATGTAATAAACAGTCATTATTTAATGTGTTTATCTAACAGTATATGTAATAAACAGTCATTATTTAATGTGTATATCTAACAGTATATGTAATAAACAGTCATTATTTAATGTGTATATCTAACAGTATATATAATAAACAGACATTATTTAATGTGTATATCTAACAGTATATGTAATAAACAGGCATTATTTAATGTATATATCTAACAGTATAGGTAATAAGCAGTCATTATTTAATGTGTGTATCTAACAGTATATATAATAAACAGACATTATTTAATGTGTATATCTAACAGTATATGTAATAAACAGGCATTATTTAATGTATATATCTAACAGTATAGGTAATAAGCAGTCATTATTTAATGTGTATATCTAACAGTATATATAATAAACAGACATTATTTAATGTGTATATCTAACAGTATATGTAATAAACAGTAATTATTTAATGTGTATATCTAACAGTATATGTAATAAACAGTAATTATTTAATGTGTATATCTAACAGTATATGTAATAAACAGTAATTATTTAATGTATATATCTAACAGTATATGTAATAAACAGTCATTATTTAATGTATATATCTAACAGTATATGTAATAAACAGTCATTATTTAATGTGTATATCTAACAGTATATGTAATAAACAGTCATTATTTAATGTGTATATCTAACAGTATATGTAATAAACAGTCATTATTTAATGTGTATATCTAACAGTATATGTAATAAACAGTAATTATTTAATGTGTATATCTAACAGTATATGTAATAAACAGTAATTATTTAATGTGTATATCTAACAGTATATGTAATAAACAGTAATTATTTAATGTGTATATCTAACAGTATATGTAATAAACAGTAATTATTTAATGTGTATATCTAACAGTATATGTAATAAACAGTAATTATTTAATGTGTATATCTAACAGTATATGTAATAAACAGTAATTATTTAATGTGTATATCTAACAGTATATGTAATAAACAGTAATTATTTAATGTGTATATCTAACAGTATAGGTAATAAACAGTCATTATTTAATGTGTTTATCTAACAGTATATGTAATAAACAGTCATTATTTAATGTATATATCTAACAGTATATGTAATAAACAGTAATTATTTAATGTGTATATCTAACAGTAAATGTAATAAACAGTCATTATTGAATGTATATATCTAACAGTATATGTAATAAACAGTCATTATTTAATGTGTATATCTAACAGTATATGTAATAAACAGTCATTATTTAATGTGTATATCTAACAGTATATGTAATAAACAGTCATTATTTAATGTGTTCATCTAACAGTATATATAATAAACAGACATTATTTAATGTATATATCTAACAGTATATGTAATAAACAGTCATTATTTAATGTGTATATCTAACAGTATATGTAATAAACAGTCATTATTTAATATATATATCTAACAGTATATTTAATAAACAGTCATTATTTAATGTATATATCTAACAGTATAGGTAATAAACAGTCATTATTTAATGTGTATATCTAACAGTATAGGTAATAAGCAGTCATTATTTAATGTATATATCTAACAGTATATGTAATAAACAGTCATTATTTAATGTATATATCTAACAATGTATGTAATAAACAGTCATTATTTAATGTATATATCTAACAGTATATGTAATAAACAGTCATTATTTAATGTGTATATCTAACAGTATATGTAATAAACAGTCATTATTTAATGTATATATCTAACAGTATATGTAATAAACAGTCATTATTTAATGTGTATATCTAACAGTATATGTAATAAACAGTCATTATTTAATGTGTATATCTAACAGTATATGTAATAAACAGTCATTATTTAATGTGTATATCTAACAGTATATGTAATAAACAGTCATTATTTAATGTGTATATCTAACCGTATATGTAATAAACAGTCATTATTTAATGTGTATATCTAACAGTATATGTAATAAACAGTCATTATTTAATGTGTTCATCTAACAGTATATGTAACAAACACTCATTATTTAATGAGTATATCTAACAGTATATTTAATAAACAGTCATTATTTAATGTATATATCTAACAGTATAGGTAATAAGCAGTCATTATTTAATGTATATATCTAACAGTATATGTAATAAACAGTCATTATTTAATGTGTGTATCTAACAGTATATGTAATAAACAGTCATTATTTAATGTGTATATCTAACAGTATAGGTAATAAACAGTCATTATTTAATGTGTATATCTAACAGTATATGTAACAAACAGTCATTATTTAATGTGTATATCTAACAGTATATGTAATAAACAGTCATTATTTAATGTGTATATCTAACAGTATATGTAATAAACAGTCATTATTTAATGTGTATATCTAACAGTATATGTAATAAACAGTCATTATTTAATGTGTATATCTAACCGTATATTTAATAAACAGTCATTATTTAATGTATATATCTAACAGTATAGGTAATAAGCAGTCATTATTTAATGTGTATATCTAACAGTATATGTAATAAACAGTCATTATTTAATGTGTATATCTAACAGTATATGTAATAAACAGTCATTATTTAATGTGTATATCTAACAGTATATGTAATAAACAGTCATTATTTAATGTGTATATCTAACAGTATATGTAATAAACAGTCATTATTTAATGTATATATCTAACAGTATATGTAATAAACAGTTATTATTTAATGTATATATCTAACAGTATATGTAATAAACAGTCATTATTTAATGTATATATCTAACAGTATAGGTAATAAACAGTCATTATTTAATGTATATATCTAACAGTATATGTAATAAACAGTCATTATTTAATGTGTATATCTAACAGTATATGTAATAAGCAGTCATTATTTAATGTGTATATCTAACAGTATATGTAGCAAACAGTCATTATTTAATGTGTATATCTAACAGTATATGTAATAAACAGTCATTATTTAATGTGTATATCTAACAGTATATGTAATAAACAGTCATTATTTAATGTGTATATCTAACAGTATATGTAATAAACAGTCATTATTTAATGTGTATATCTAACAGTATATGTAATAAACAGTCATTATTTAATGTATATATCTAACAGTATATGTAATAAACAGTCATTATTTAATGTGTATATCTAACAGTATATGTAATAAACAGTCATTATTTAATGTGTATATCTAACAGTATATGTAATAAACAGTCATTATTTCATGTGTATATCTAACAGTATATGTAATAAACAGTCATTATTTAATGTGTATATCTAACAGTATATGTAATAAGCAGTCATTATTTAATGTATATATCTAACAGTATATGTAATAAGCAGTCATTATTTAATGTATATATCTAATAGTATATGTAATAAGCAGTCATTATTTAATGTGTATATCTAACAGTATATGTAATAAGCAGTCATTATTTAATGTATATATCTAACAGTATATGTAATAAACAGTCATTATTTAATGTATATATCTAACAGTATATGTAATAAACAGTCATTATTTAATGTGTATATCTAACAGTATATGTAATAAACAATCATTGTATTTTGTCCCTAGTGAAACTGGGACTGGTACTGTAGTATGCTACAAATCACATGATTGGCTACTGGGCTCAGTATAGTGAACTGACAGCAGAAGGTAGGTTTAGGAACTTGTTATATTTCCTGGAGTTACACATTTTGTAAAACATTTACCTATAAATCAGTCGATTACAGTTTTGGTTACACAAATCATATCTGTGAGTTTTATGTCACAAAAGGCAAAAATAATCAGATATATGTAAATCTATTTACCTGTGACATTGTTATGTTGTCCTCAGAGCGTTGGTTCTGCATTTTGTCACTGATCTTTATGTTTCTCAGGATTCTGTTCCCTTCAGTTTACCCATATATTCACCTGTACAGACAGACATACAGACAGACACTGACCGTTACTGTAGCAGAATAGATACCTGTGTGATACAGTGCAGCAGATATATATGTGTGTGATACAGTGCAGCAGATATATATATGTGTGATACAGTGCAGCAGATATATGTGTGTGATACAGTGCAGCAGATATATGTGTGTGTGATACAGTGCAGCAGATATATATGTGTGTGATATAGTGCAGCAGATATATATGTGTGATACAGTGCAGCAGATATATATGTGTGTGATATAGTGCAGCAGATATATATGTGTGATACAGTGCAGCAGATATATATGTGTGTGATATAGTGCAGCAGATATATATGTGTGATACAGTGCAGCAGATATATGTGTGTGATACAGTGCAGCAGATATATGTGTGTGATACAGTGCAGCAGATATACATGTGTGATACAGTGCAGCAGATATACGTGTGTGATACAGTGCAGCAGATATACATGTGTGATACAGTGCAGCAGATATATGTGTGATACAGTGCAGCAGATATATGTGTGTGATACAGTGCAGCAGATATATGTGTGTGATACAGTGCAGCAGATATATATGTGTGTGATACAGTGCAGCAGATATACATGTGTGATACAGTGCAGCAGATATATGTGTGTGATACAGTGCAGCAGATATACATGTGTGATACAGTGCAGCAGATATATGTGTGTGATACAGTGCAGCAGATATATATGTGTGTGATACAGTGCAGCAGATATATATGTGTGATACAGTGCAGCAGATATATGTGTGATACAGTGCAGCAGATATATGTGTGATATAGTGCAGCAGATATATGTGTGTGATACAGTGCAGCAGATATATATGTGTGTGATACAGTGCAGCAGATATATATGTGTGATACAGTGCAGCAGATATATGTGTGATACAGTGCAGCAGATATATGTGTGATATAGTGCAGCAGATATATGTGTGTGATATAGTGCAGCAGATATATATGTGTGATATAGTGCAGCAGATATATATGTGTGTGATACAGTGCAGCAGATATATATGTGTGATACAGTGCAGCAGATATATGTGTGATACAGTGCAGCAGATATATGTGTGATACAGTGCAGCAGATATATATGTGTGATACAGTGCAGCAGATATATGTGTGTGATACAGTGCAGCAGATATATATGTGTGTGATACAGTGCAGCAGATATATATGTGTGATACAGTGCAGCAGATATACATGTGTGATACAGTGCAGCAGATATATATGTGTGATACAGTGCAGCAGATATATATGTGTGATACAGTGCAGCAGATATATGTGTGTGATACAGTGCAGCAGATATATGTGTGATACAGTGCAGCAGATATATGTGTGATACAGTGCAGCAGATATACATGTGTGATACAGTGCAGCAGATATATATGTGTGATACAGTGCAGCAGATATATGTGTGATACAGTGCAGCAGATATATGTGTGTGTGATACAGTGCAGCAGATATATATGTGTGTGATACAGTGCAGCAGATATATGTGTGATACAGTGCAGCAGATATATGTGTGTGATACAGTGCAGCAGATATATATGTGTGATACAGTGCAGCAGATATATGTGTGATACAGTGCAGCAGATATATGTGTGATACAGTGCAGCAGATATACATGTGTGATACAGTGCAGCAGATATATGTGTGTGATACAGTGCAGCAGATATATATGTGTGTGATACAGTGCAGCAGATATATGTGTGATACAGTGCAGCAGATATATGTGTGTGATACAGTGCAGCAGATATATGTGTGATACAGTGCAGCAGATATATATGTGTGTGATACAGTGCAGCAGATATATATATGTGTGATACAGTGCAGCAGATATACATGTGTGATACAGTGCAGCAGATATACATGTGTGATACAGTGCAGCAGATATACATGTGTGATACAGTGCAGCAGATATATGTGTGTGATACAGTGCAGCAGATATATGTGTGTGATACAGTGCAGCAGATATATGTGTGTGATACAGTGCAGCAGATATATGTGTGTGATACAGTGCAGCAGATATATATGTGTGTGATACAGTGCAGCAGATATATATGTGTGATATAGTGCAGCAGATATATATGTGTGTGATACAGTGCAGCAGATATATGTGTTATGCAGTGCAGCAGATATATGTGTGATACAGTGCAGCAGATATATGTGTGTGATACAGTGCAGCAGATATACATGTGTGATACAGTGCAGCAAATATATATGTGTGATACAGTGCAGCAGATATACATATGTGATACAGTGCAGCAGATATATATGTGTGATATAGTGCAGCAGATATATATGTGTGTGATACAGTGCAGCAGATATATGTGTTATGCAGTGCAGCAGATATATGTGTGATACAGTGCAGCAGATATATGTGTGTGATACAGTGCAGCAGATATATATGTGTGTGATACAGTGCAGCAGATATACATGTGTGATACAGTGCAGCAGATATATGTGTGATACAGTGCAGCAGATATATGTGTGATACAGTGCAGCAGATATATGTGTGATACAGTGCAGCAGATATATATGTGTGTGATACAGTGCAGCAGATATATATGTGTGTGATACAGTGCAGCAGATATATGTGTGATACAGTGCAGCAGATATATGTGTGATACAGTGCAGCAGATATATATGTGTGATATAGTGCAGCGGATATATGTGTGATACAGTGCAGCAGATATATGTGTGATACAGTGCAGCAGATATACATGTGTGATACAGTGCAGCAGATATATATGTGTGATACAGTGCAGCAGATATACATATGTGATACAGTGCAGCAGATATATATGTGTGATATAGTGCAGCAGATATATATGTGTGTGATACAGTGCAGCAGATATATGTGTTATGCAGTGCAGCAGATATATGTGTGATACAGTGCAGCAGATATATGTGTGTGATACAGTGCAGCAGATATATATGTGTGTGATACAGTGCAGCAGATATACATGTGTGATACAGTGCAGCAGATATATGTGTGATACAGTGCAGCAGATATATGTGTGATACAGTGCAGCAGATATATGTGTGATACAGTGCAGCAGATATATATGTGTGTGATACAGTGCAGCAGATATATAAGTGTGATACAGTGCAGCAGATATATGTGTGATACAGTGCAGCAGATATATGTGTGATACAGTGCAGCAGATATATATGTGTGATATAGTGCAGCGGATATATGTGTGATACAGTGCAGCAGATATATGTGTGATACAGTGCAGCAGATATATATGTGTGATACAGTGCAGCAGATATATGTGTGTGATACAGTGCAGCAGATATATATGTGTGATACAGTGCAGCAGATATATATGTGTGTGATACAGTGCAGCAGATATATATGTGTGATACAGTGCAGCAGATATATATGTGTGTGATACAGTGCAGCAGATATATGTGTGATATAGTGCAGCAGATATATATGTGTGATACAGTGCAGCAGATATATATGTGTGATACAGTGCAGCAGATATATGTGTGATATAGTGCAGCAGATATATATGTGTGATACAGTGCAGCAGATATATGTGTGTGATACAGTGCAGCAGATATATGTGTGTGATACAGTGCAGCAGATATACATGTGTGATACAGTGCAGCAGATATATGTGTGATACAGTGCAGCAGATATACATGTGTGATACAGTGCAGCAGATATACATGTGTGATACAGTGCAGCAGATATATGTGTGTGATACAGTGCAGCAGATATATATGTGTGTGATACAGTGCAGCAGATATATGTGTGATACAGTGCAGCAGATATATGTGTGATACAGTGCAGCAGATATATGTGTGATACAGTGCAGCAGATATATGTGTGTGATACAGTGCAGCAGATATATAAGTGTGTGATACAGTGCAGCAGATATACATGTGTGATACAGTGCAGCAGATATACATGTGTGATACAGTGCAGCAGATATATGTGTGATATAGTGCAGCAGATATATGTGTGTGATACAGTGCAGCAGATATATATGTGTGATACAGTGCAGCAGATATATGTGTGTGATACAGTGCAGCAGATATATATGTGTGATACAGTGCAGCAGATATATATGTGTGATACAGTGCAGCAGATATATATGTGTGATACAGTGCAGCAGATATATATGTGTGATACAGTGCAGCAGATATATGTGTGATACAGTGCAGCAGATATATGTGTGATACAGTGCAGCAGATATATATGTGTGATACAGTGCAGCAGATATATGTGTGTGATACAGTGCAGCAGATATATATGTGTGATACAGTGCAGCAGATATATGTGTGATACAGTGCAGCAGATATACATGTGTGATACAGTGCAGCAGATATATGTGTGTGATACAGTGCAGCAGATATATGTGTGTGATACAGTGCAGCAGATATATGTGTGTGATACAGTGCAGCAGATATATGTGTGATACAGTGCAGCAGATATATGTGTGTGATACAGTGCAGCAGATATATATGTGTGATATAGTGCAGCAGATATATATGTGTGTGATACAGTGCAGCAGATATATGTGTGATACAGTGCAGCAGATATACATGTGTGATACAGTGCAGCAGATATATGTGTGTGATACAGTGCAGCAGATATAATGTGTGAGTGATACAGTGCAGCAGATATTATGTGTGATACAGTGCAGCAGATATATATGTGTGTGATACAGTGCAGCAGATATCTATGTGTGATACAGTGCAGCAGATATATGTGTGATACAGTGCAGCAGATATATGTGTGGATACAGTGCAGCAGATTATATGTGTGATACAGGGCAGCAGATATATATGTGTGTGATACAGTGCAGCAGATATATGTGTGTGATACAGTGCAGCAGATATATGAGTGATACAGTGCAGCAGATATATATGTGTGATTACAGTGCAGCAGATATAGTGTGATGCTAGTGCTAGCAGATATATGAGTGATTAGTGCAGCAGATATATGTGTGTGATACAGTGCAGCAGATATATATGTGTGTGATACAGTGCAGCAGATATACTGTGTGATGACAGTGCAGCAGATATATGTGTGATACAGTGCAGCAGATATATGTGTGTGATACAGTGCAGCAGATATATATGTGTGTGATACAGTGCAGCAGATATAAATGTGTGTGATACAGTTGCAGCAGAATATATGTGTGATACAGTGCAGCATGATATATGTGTGATACAGTGCAGCAGATATATATGTGTGATAAAGTGCAGCAGATATATGTGTTGATACAGTGCCAGCTGATATATGTGTGATACAGTGCAGCAGATATATATGTGTGATACAGTGCAGCAGATATATATGTGTGATACAGTGCAGCAGATATAATGTGTGATACAGTCACCATTTGTGCTCAGAAGCATATATATGTGTGATACAGTGCAGCAGATATATATGTGTGATACAGTGCAGCAGATATATGTGTGTGTCGATACAGTGCAGCAGATATATGTGGTGATACAGTGCAGCAGATATATGTGTGATACAGTGCAGCAGATATATATGTGTTGATACAGTGCAGCAGATATATATGTGTGATAGTGCAGCAGATATATATGTGTGATACAGTGCAGCAGATATATGTGTGTGATACAGTGCAGCAGATATATGTGTGATACAGTGCAGCAGATATACATGTGTGATACAGTGCAGCAGATATATCGTGTTGATACAGTGCAGCAGATATATATGTGTGTGATACAGTGCAGCAGATATAAATGTGTGATACAGTGCAGCAGATATATGTGTGAGATACAGTGCAGCAGATATATGTGTGATACAGTGCAGCAGATATATGTGTGATACAGTGCAGCAGATATATATGTGTGTGATACAGTGCAGCAGATATACATGTGTGATACAGTGCAGCAGTATATGTGTGATACAGTGCAGCAGATATATGTGTGATACAGTGCAGCAGATATCATGTGTGTGATACAGTGCAGCAGATATATATGTGTGTGATACAGTGCAGCAGATATATGTGTGATACAGTGCAGCAGATATATGTGTGATACAGTGCAGCAGATATATATGTGTGATATAGTGCAGCGGATATATGTGTGATACAGTGCAGCAGATATATGTGTGATACAGTGCAGCAGATATATATGTGTGATACAGTGCAGCAGATATATGTGTGTGATACAGTGCAGCAGATATATATGTGTGTGATACAGTGCAGCAGATATATATGTGTGTGATACAGTGCAGCAGATATATATGTGTGATACAGTGCAGCAGATATATATGTGTGATACAGTGCAGCAGATATATATGTGTGATACAGTGCAGCAGATATATATGTGTGTGATACAGTGCAGCAGATATATATGTGTGATACAGTGCAGCAGATATATGTGTGATATAGTGCAGCAGATATATATGTGTGATACAGTGCAGCAGATATATATGTGTGATATAGTGCAGCAGATATATGTGTGATATAGTGCAGCAGATATATATGTGTGATACAGTGCAGCAGATATATGTGTGTGATACAGTGCAGCAGATATATATGTGTGTGATACAGTGCAGCAGATATATATGTGTGATACAGTGCAGCAGATATATGTGTGTGATACAGTGCAGCAGATATATATATATATGTGTGATACAGTGCAGCAGATATATATGTGTGATACAGTGCAGCAGATATATATGTGTGTGATACAGTGCAGCAGATATATATGTGTGATACAGTGCAGCAGATATATATGTGTGATACAGTGCAGCAGATATATGTGTGTGATACAGTGCAGCAGATATATGTGTGTGATACAGTGCAGCAGATATATATGTGTGTGATACAGTGCAGCAGATATATATGTGTGATACAGTGCAGCAGATATATGTGTGATACAGTGCAGCAGATATATGTGTGATACAGTGCAGCAGATATATATGTGTGATACAGTGCAGCAGATATATATGTGTGATACAGTGCAGCAGATATATATGTGTGTGATACAGTGCAGCAGATATATATGTGTGATACAGTGCAGCAGATATATAAGTGTGATACAGTGCAGCAGATATATATGTGTGATACAGTGCAGCAGATATATATGTGTGATAAAGTGCAGCAGATATATGTGTGATACAGTGCAGCAGATATATGTGTGATACAGTGCAGCAGATATATATGTGTGATACAGTGCATCAGATATATATGTGTGTGATACAGTGCAGCAGATATATATGTGTGTGATACAGTGCAGCAGATATATATGTGTGGATACAGTGCAGCAAGATATATATGTGGTGTGATACAGTGCAGCAGATATATAGTGTGATACAGTGCAGCAGATATATATGTGTGATACAGTGCAGCAGATATAAGGTGTGATACAGTGCAGGCAGATATATATGTGTGTGATACAGTGCATGCAGATATATAATGTGTGATACAGTGCAGCAGATATATTGTGTGATACAGTGCAGCAGATATATGTGTGATATAGTGCAGCAGATATATATGTGTGATACAGTGCAGCAGATATATATTGTGTGATATAGTGCAGCAGATATTATGTGTGATACAGTGCAGCAGATATATATGTGTGATACAGTGCAAGCAGATATATATGTGTGTGATACAGTGCAGCAGATATATATGTGTGTGATACAGTGCAGCAGATATATGTGTGTGATACAGTGCAGCAGATATATAGTGTGTGATACAGTGCAGCAGATATATATGTGTGATACAGTGCAGCAGATATATATGTGTGATACAGTGCAGCAGATATATATGTGTGATACAGTGCAGCAGATATATATGTGTGATACAGTGCAGCAGATATATATGTGTGATACAGTGCAGCAGATATATGTGTGTGATACAGTGCAGCAGATATATGTGTGTGATACAGTGCAGCAGATATATATGTGTGTGATACAGTGCAGCAGATATATATGTGTGTGATACAGTGCAGCAGATATATATATGTGTGATACAGTGCAGCAGATATATATGTGTGATACAGTGCAGCAGATATATATGTGTGATACAGTGCAGCAGATATATATGTGTGATACAGTGCAGCAGATATATATGTGTGATACAGTGCAGCAGATATATATGTGTGATACAGTGCAGCAGATATATATGTGTGATACAGTGCAGCAGATATATATGTGTGTGATACAGTGCAGCAGATATATATGTGTGATACAGTGCAGCAGATATATGTGTGATACAGTGCAGCAGATATATGTGTGATACAGTGCAGCAGATATATGTGTGATACAGTGCAGCAGATATATATGTGTGATACAGTGCAGCAGATATATGTGTGATACAGTGCAGCAGATATATATGTGTGTGATACAGTGCAGCAGATATATATGTGTGATACAGTGCAGCAGATATATATGTGTGATACAGTGCAGCAGATATATGTGTGATACAGTGCAGCAGATATATATGTGTGATACAGTGCAGCAGATATATATGTGTGATACAGTGCAGCAGATATATATGTGTGATACAGTGCAGCAGATATATATATGTGTGATACAGTGCAGCAGATATATATGTGTGTGATACAGTGCAGCAGATATATATGTGTGTGATACAGTGCAGCAGATATATATATGTGTGATACAGTGCAGCAGATATATATGTGTGTGATACAGTGCAGCAGATATATATGTGTGTGATACAGTGCAGCAGATATATATGTGTGTGATACAGTGCAGAAGATATATATGTGTGATACAGTGCAGCAGATATATATGTGTGATACAGTGCAGCAGATATATATGTGTGATACAGTGCAGCAGATATATATAGTGTGATATAGATGCAGCAGATATATATGTGTGAGATCAAACAGTGCAGCAGATAATATATGTGTGATATAGTGCAGCAAGATCTATATATGTGTGTGATACAGTGCAGCAGATATATATATGTGTGATATATGCAGCATATATATATGTGTGTGATAACAGTGCAGCAATATTATATAAATGTGTGATGTAGTGCAGCAGATATAATATGTGTGGATACAGTGCAGCAGATATATATTATGTTATACAGTGCAGCATATAATATGTTGTGATACAGTGCAGCAGATATATCGTGTGATACAGTGCAGCAGATATATATGTGTGTGATACAGTGCAGGCAGATATAGTATGTGTGATATAGTGCAGCAGATATATAGTGTGTGAAACAGTGCAGAAATTATATATTTGTGATATAGTGCAGCAATATATATGTGTGGATACAGTGCAGCAGATATTATATGTTGTGATACAGTGCAGCAGATATAGAATGTGTGATACAGTGCAGCGATATATGTGTGATCCAGTGCAGCGATATAGTGTGTGTGATACAGTGCAGCAGATATATGTGTGTTGATAGTGCAGCAGATATATATGTGTGTGATACAGTTGCAGCAGATATATATGTGTGTGGATACAGTGCAGCAGATATATGTTGTGTGATACAGTGCAGCAGATATATATGTGTGATACAGTGCAGCAGATATATAGTGTGTGATACAGTGCAGCAGATATATATGTGTGATACAGTTGCATGCAGATATATGTGTGTGTGATACAGTGCAGCAGATATATATGTGTGTGATACAGTGCAGCAGATATATATGTGTGTGATACAGTGCAGCAGATATATGTGTGTGATACAGTGCAGCAGATATATATGTGTGTGATACAGTGCAGCAGATATACAGTGATA
>NC_069499.1:1599889059-1599959059 GCF_027579735.1 Bombina bombina
GTCACACACACACAGCTGGTTATAGTGAAACACACACACAGCTGGTTATAGAGTGTCACACACACACAGCTGGTTATAGAGTGTCACACACACACAGCTGGTTATAGTGTCACACACACACAGCTGGTTATAGAGTGTCACACACACACAGCTGGTTATAGAGTGTCACACACACACACACAGCTGGTTATAGTGTCACACACACACAGCTGGTTATAGAGTGTCACACACACACACAGCTGGTTATAGTGTCACACACACACAGCTGGTTATAGAGTGTCACACACACACACAGCTGGTTATAGGTCACACACACACACAGCTGGTTATAGAGTGTCACACACACACAGCTGGTTATAGAGTGTCGCACACACACACAGCTGGTTATAGAGTGTCACACACACACACACAGCTGGTTATAGAGTGTCACACACACACAGCTGGTTATAGAATGTCACACACACACAGCTGGTTATAGAGTGTCACACACACACAGCTGGTTATAGAGTGTCACACACACACAGCTGGTTATAGAGTGTCACACACACAGCTGGTTATAGAGTGTCACACACACAGCTGGTTATAGAGTGTCACACACACACACACAGCTGGTTATAGAGTGTCACACACACAGCTGGTTATAGAGTGTCACACACACACAGCTGGTTATAGGGTGTCACACACACAGCTGGTTATAGAGTGTCACACACACAGCTGGTTATAGAGTGTCACACACACACACAGATGGTTATAGAGTGTCACACACACACAGCTGGTTATAGAGTGTCACACACACACAGCTGGTTATAGTGTCACACACACAGCTGGTTATAGAGTGTCACACACACACAGCTGGTTATAGAGTGTCACACACACACACAGCTGGTTATAGAGTGTCACACACACACACAGCTGGTTATAGAGTGTCACACACACAGCTGGTTATAGAGTGTCACACACACACAGCTGGTTATAGAGTGTCACACACACACAGCTGGTTATAGAGTGTCACACACACACAGCTGGTTATAGAGTGTCACACACACACACAGCTGGTTATAGAGTGTCACACACACACAGCTGGTTATAGAGTGTCACACACACAGCTGGTTATAGAGTGTCACACACACAGCTGGTTATAGAGTGTCACACACACACAGCTGGTTATAGAGTGTCACACACACAGCTGGTTATAGAGTGTCACACACACACAGCTGGTTATAGAGTGTCACACACACACACACACACTGGTTATAGAGTGTCACACACACACAGCTGGTTATAGAGTGTCACACACACACAGCTGTTTATAGAGTGTCCGCACACACACACAGCTGGTTATAGAGTGTCACACACACACACAGCTGGTTATAGAGTGTCACACACACACACAGCTGGTTATAGAGTGTCACACACACACACAGCTGGTTATAGAGTGTGACACACACACACAGCTGGTTATAGAGTGTCACACACACACAGCTGGTTATAGAGTGTCGCACACACACAGCTGGTTATAGTGTCACACACACACACAGCTGGTTATAGAGTGTCACACACACACACAGCTGGTTATAGAGTGTCACACACACACACAGCTGGTTATAGAGTGTCACACACACAGCTGGTTATAGAGTGTCACACACACACACACAGCTGGTTATAGAGTGTCACACACACACAGCTGGTTATAGAGTGTCACACACACAGCTGGTTATAGAGTGTCACACACACAGCTGGTTATAGAGTGTCACACACACACAGCTGGTTATAGAGTGTCACACACACAGCTGGTTATAGAGTGTCACACACACACAGGGGTTATAGAGTGTCACACACACACACAGCTGGTTATAGAGTGTCACACACACACACAGCTGGTTATAGAGTGTCACACACACACCAGCTGGTTATAGAGTGTCACACACAACACACTGGTTATAGAGTGTCACACACAGCTGGTTATAGAGTGTCACACACACACAGCTGGTTATAGAGTGTCACACACACACAGCTGGTTATAGAGTGTCACACACACACAGCTGGTTATAGAGTGTCACACACACACAGCTGGTTATAGAGTGTCACACACACAGCTGGTTATAGAGTGTCACACACACAGCTGGTTATAGAGTGTCACACACACACACAGCTGGTTATAGAGTGTCACACACACACAGCTGGTTATAGAGTGTCACACACACACAGCTGGTTATAGAGTGTCACACACACACACAGCTGGTTATAGAGTGTCACACACACAGCTGGTTATAGAGTGTCACACACACAGCTGGTTATAGAGTGTCACACACACACAGCTGGTTATAGAGTGTCACACACACACAGCTGGTTATAGAGTGTCACACACACACACAGCTGGTTATAGAGTGTCACACACACACACAGCTGGTTATAGAGTGTCACACACACACACAGCTGGTTATAGGGTGTCACACACACACAGCTGGTTATAGAGTGTCACACACACAGCTGGTTATAGTGTCACACACACACAGCTGGTTATAGAGTGTCACACACACACAGCTGGTTATAGAGTGTCACACACACAGCTGGTTATAGAGTGTCACACACACACAGCTGGTTATAGAGTGTCACACACACAGCTGGTTATAGAGTGTCACACACACACAGCTGGTTATAGAGTGTCGCACACACACAGCTGGTTATAGAGTGTCACACACACACAGCTGGTTATAGAGTGTCACACACACACACAGCTGGTTATAGAGTGTCACACACACACAGCTGGTTATAGTGTCACACACACACAGCTGGTTATAGAGTGTCACACACACAGCTGGTTATAGAGTGTCACACACACAGCTGGTTATAGAGTGTCACACACACAGCTGGTTTATAGAGTGTCACACACACACACAGCGGTTTATAGAGTGTCACACACACACAGCTGGTTATAGAGTGTCACACACACACAGCTGGTTATAGAGTGTCACACACACACACAGCTGGTTATAGGGTGTCACACACACACACAGCTGGTTATAGAGTGTCACACACACACACACGCTGGTTATAGAGTGTCAACACACACACTCAGCTGGTTATAGAGTGTCACACACACACACAGCTGGTTATAGAGTGTCACACACACACAGGCTGGTTATAGGTGTCCACACACACACAGCTGGTTATAGAGTGTCACACACACAGCTGGTTATAGAATGTCACACACACAGCTGGTTATAGAGTGTCACACACACACAGCTGGTTATAGAGTGTCACACACACACACACAGCTGGTTATAGAGTGTCACACACACACACACACAGCTGGTTATAGAGTGTCACACACACACACAGCTGGTTATAGAATGTCACACACACACAGCTGGTTATAGAATGTCACACACACACACACAGCTGGTTATAGAGTCACACACACACACACAGCTGGTTATAGAGTGTCACACACACACACACAGCTGGTTATAGAGTGTCACACACACAGCTGGTTATAGAGTGTCACACACACACAGCTGGTTATAGAGTGTCACACACACATACAGCTGGTTATAGAGTGTCACACACACACACAGCTGGTTATAGAGTGTCACACACACACACAGCTGGTTATAGAGTGTCACACACACACACAGCTGGTTATAGAGTGTCACACACACACACAGCTGGTTATAGAGTGTCACACACACATACAGCTGGTTATAGAGTGTCACACACACATACAGCTGGTTATAGAGTGTCACACACACATACAGCTGGTTATAGAGTGTCACACACACAGCTGGTTATAGAGTGTCACACACACAGCTGGTTATAGAGTGTCACACACACATACAGCTGGTTATAGAGTGTCGCACACACACAGCTGGTTATAGAGTGTCACACACACACACAGCTGGTTATAGAGTGTCACACACACATACAGCTGGTTATAGAGTGTCACACACACATACAGCTGGTTATAGAGTGTCACACACACATACAGCTGGTTATAGAGTGTCACACACACATACAGCTGGTTATAGAGTGTCACACACACATACAGCTGGTTATAGAGTGTCACACACACATACAGCTGGTTATAGAGTGTCACACACACAGCTGGTTATAGAGTGTCACACACACAGCTGTTTATAGAGTGTCACACACACACACAGCTGTTTATAGAGTGTCACACACATACAGCTGGTTATAGAGTGTCGCACACACACAGCTGGTTATAGAGTGTCACACACACACAGCTGGTTATAGAGTGTCACACACACACAGCTGGTTATAGAGTGTCACACACACACACAGCTGGTTATAGAGTGTCACACACACACAGCTGGTTATAGAGTGTCACACACACACACACAGCTGGTTATAGAGTGTCACACACACACAGCTGGTTATAGAGTGTCACACACACACACAGCTGGTTATAGAGTGTCACACACACACACAGCTGGTTATAGAGTGTCACACACACACAGCTGGTTATAGAGTGTCACACACACACACAGCTGGTTATAGAGTGTCACACACACACACAGCTGTTTATAGAGTGTCACACACACACAGCTGGTTATAGAGTGTTGCACACACACAGCTGGTTATAGAGTGTCACACACACACACACAGCTGTTTATAGAGTGTCACACACACACACACAGCTGTTTATAGAGTGTCGCACACACACACACAGCTGGTTATAGAGTGTTGCACACACACAGCTGGTTATAGAGTGTCACACACACACAGCTGGTTATAGAGGTGTCGCACACACACACAGCTGGTTATAGAGTGTCACACACACACACCAGCTGGTTATAGAGTGTCTCACACACACAGCTGGTTATAGAGTGTCGACACACCACACACCAGCTGGTTATAGAGTGTCCACACACACACACAGCTGGTTATAGAGTGTCACACACCACACAGCTGGTTATAGAGTGTCACACAGCACACAGTGGTTATAGAGTGTCCACACACACAGCTGGTTATAGAGTGTCACACACCACACAGCTGGGTATAGAGTGTCGACACACACACACAGCTGGTTATAGAGTGTCACACACACACACAGCTGGTTATAGAGTGTCACCACACACACACAGCTGGTTATAGAGTGTCACACACACACACAGCTGGTTAAGAGTGTCACACACACACAGCTGGTTATAGAGTGTCACACACACACAGCTGCTTAGAGAAGTGTCACACACACACACAGCTGGTTATAGAGTGTCACACACACACACAGCTGGTTATAGTGTCACACACACACACTGGTTATAGAGTGTCACACACACACAGCTGGTTATAGAGTGTCACACACACAGCTGGTTATAGAGTGTCACACACACACAGCTGGTTATAGAGTGTCACACACACACAGCTGGTTATAGAGTGTCACACACACACAGCTGGTTATAGAGTGTTGCACACACACACAGCTGGTTATAGAGTGTCACACACACAGCTAGTTATAGAGTGTCACACACACACACAGCTGGTTATAGAGTGTCACACACACACACACAGCTGGTTTTAGAGTGTCACACACACACAGCTGGTTATAGAGTGTCACACACACACACACAGCTGGTTATAGAGTGTCACACACACACACACAGCTGGTTATAGAGTGTCACACACACACACAGTCTGGTTTATAGTGTTGTAACACACACACAAAGCTGGTTATAGAGTGTCACACACACACAGCTGGTTATATGAGTGTCACACACACCACAGCTGGTTATAGAGTGTCACACACAACAGCTGGTTATAGAGTGTCACACACACACAGCTGGTTATAGAGTGTCACACACACACAGCTGGTTATAGAGTGTCACACACACACAGCTGGTTATAGAGTGTCACACACACACAGCTGGTTATAGAGTGTCACACACACACACAGCTGGTTATAGAGTGTCGCACACACACAGCTGTCACACACACACAGCTGGTTATAGAGTGTCACACACACACAGCTGGTTATAGAGTGTCACACACACACAGCTGGTTATAGTGAAACACACACACAGCTGGTTATAGAGTGTCACACACACACACAGCTGGTTATAGAGTGTCACACACACAGCTGGTTATAGAGTGTCACACACACACACAGCTGGTTATAGAGTGTCACACACACACAGCTGGTTATAGAGTGTCACACACACACACAGCTGGTTATAGTGTCACACACACACAGCTGGTTATAGAGTGTCACACACACACACAGCTGGTTATAGAGTGTCACACACACACACAGCTGGTTATAGAGTGTCGCACACACACACACAGCTGGTTATAGAGTGTCACACACACACAGCTGGTTATAGAGTGTCACACCACACACACAGCTGGTTATAGAGTGTCATCACACAGCTGGTTATAGAGTGTCACTCACAACAGCTGGATATAGAGTGTCACACACACACAGCTGGTTATAGAGTGTCAGCACACACACACAGCTGGTTATAGGAGTGTCACACACACACACAGCTGAGTTATAGAGTGTCACACACACACAGCTGGTGTTATAGAGTGTCACACACACACAGCTGGTTATAGAGTGTCACACACACACACACCAGCTGGTTATAGAGTGTCACACACACACACAGCTGGTTTATAGAGCTGTGCACACGACAACACAGCTGGTTATAGAGTGTCAGCACACACACAGCTGGTTATATGAGTGTCACACACACACAGCTGGTTATAGAGTGTCACACACACACACAGCTGGTTATAGAGTGTCACACACACACACAGCTGGTTATAGAGTGTCACACACACACACACAGCTGGTTATAGAGTGTCACACAGACACAGCTGGTTATAGAGTGTCACACACACAGCTGGTTATAGAGTGTCACACACACACACAGCTGGTTATAGAGTGTCACACACACACACAGCTGGTTATAGAGTGTCGCACACACACACAGCTGGTTATAGAGTGTCGCACACACACACACTGCTGGTTATAGAGTGTCACACACACACACACAGCTGGTTATAGAGTGTCACACACACACACAGCTGGTTATAGATGTCACACACATGGTGTGTGAAGGTGTCCACACACAGCTGGTTATAGAGTGTCGCACACACACAGCTGGTTATAGAGTGTACACACACACAGCTGGTTATAGAGTGTCACACACACACAGCTGGTTATAGAGTGTCACACACACACACACACACACACACATGGTTATAGAGTGTCACACACACACACACACTGGTTATAGAGTGTCACACACACACACAGCGTTATAGAGTGTACACCACACACACAGCTGGTTATAGAGTGTCACACACACACAGCTGGTTATAGAGTGTCACACACACACAGCTGGTTATAGAGTGTCACACACACACACAGCTGGTTATAGAGTGTCACACACACACACAGCTGGTTATAGGGTGTCACACACACACACAGCTGGTTATAGTGTCACACACACACACAGCTGGTTATAGAGTGTCACACACACACACACAGCTGGTTATAGAGTGTCACACACACACAGCTGGTTATAGAGTGTCACACACACACACACAGCTGGTTATAGAGTGTCACACACACACAGCTGGTTTATAGAGTGTCACACACACACACACAGCTGGTTATAGAGTGTCACACACACACAGCTGGTAATAGAGTGTCACACACACACACACAGCTGGTTATAGGGTGTCACACACACAGCTGGTTATAGAGTGTCACACACACACAGCTGGTTATAGAGTGTCGCACACACACAGCTGGTTATAGAGTGTCGACACACACACAGCTGGTTATAGAGATGTCACACACACACAGCTGGTTATAGAGTGTCACACACACACAGCTGGTTATAGAGTGTCACACACACACACAGCTGGTTATAGAGTGTCACACGCACACACACAGCTGGTTATAGAGTGTCACACACACACACACAGCTGGTTATAGTGTCACACACACACACAGCTGGTTATAGGGTGTCACACACACACACAGCTGGTTATAGTGTCACACACACACACACAGCTGGTTATAGAGTGTCGCACACACACACAGCTGGTTATAGGGTGTCACAGACACAGCTGGTTATAGAGTGTCACACACACACACAGCTGGTTATAGAGTGTCACACACACACACAGCTGGTTATAGAGTGTCACACACACACAGCTGGTTATAGAGTGTCACACACACACACACAGCTGGTTATAGAGTGTCACACACACACAGCTGGTTATAGAGTGTCACACACACACAGCTGGTTATAGAGTGTCACACACACACACAGCTGGTTATAGAGTGTCACACACACACAGCTGGTTATAGAGTGTCACACACACACACAGCTGGTTATATAGAGTGACACACACACACACAGCTGTTATAGAGTGTCACACCCACACACACAGCTGGTTATAGAGTGTCACACACACACAGCTGGTTATAGAGTGTCACACACACACAGCTGGTTATAGAGTGTCACACACACACAGCTGTATATAGAGTGTCACACACACACAGCTGGTTATAGAGTGTCACCACACACAGCTGGTTATAGAGTGTCACACACACACAGCTGGTTATAGAGTGTCACACACACACAGCTGGTTATAGAGTGTCACACACACACACAGCTGGTTATAGAGTGTCACACACACACAGCTGGTTATAGTGTCACACACACACACACAGCTGGTTATAGAGTGTCACACACACACACAGCTGGTATATAGAGTGTCACACAACCGCTGGTGTATAGAGTGTCACTCACACACAGCTGGTTATAGAGTGTCACACACGCAGCTGGTTATAGAGTTGTCACCACACAACACACAGCTGGTTATAGAGTGTCACACACACACAGCTGGTTGTAGAGTGTCACACCACACACAGCTGGTTATCGAGTGTCCACACACACCACAGCTGGGTTTAGAGTGTCACACACACACACAGCTGGTTATAGAGTGTCGCACACACACAGTGGTTATTAGTCGTGTCCACACACACACAGCAGGATATAGAGTGTCTCACACACACACTTACACACACACCAGCTTGGTTATAGGTTGACACACACACAGCTGGTTAGAGAGTGTCACACACACACACAGCTGGTTTTAGAGTGTCCACACACACAGCTGGTTATAGAGTGTCACACACACACAGCTGGTTTATAGAGTGTCACACACAACACAAGCTGGTTATAGAGTGTCACACACACACACATCTGGTTATAGAGGGTCACACACACACACAGGGTTATAGTGTCACACACACACACAGCTGGTTATAGAGTGTCACACACACACAGCTGGTTATAGAGTGTGTCGCACACACACAGCTGTTATAGAGAGTCACACACACACACAGCTGGTTATAGAGTGTCTCACACACACACACACACACAGCTGGTTATAGAGTGTCACACACACACAGCTGGTATAGAGTGTCACACACACACACAGCTGGTTATAGAGTGTCACACACACACACAGCTGGTTATAGAGTGTCACACACACACAGCTGGTTATAGAGTGTCACCCACACACAGCTGGTTATAGAGTGTCACACACACACTCAGCTTGGTTATAGAGTGTCACACACACACACAGCTGGTTATAGAGGTGTCACACACACACAGCTGGTTATAGAGGTCACACACACACAGCTGGTTATAGAGTGTTCACACACACACAGCTGGTTATAGAGTGTCACACACACACACAGCTGGTTATAGAGTGTCACACACACACAGCTGGTTATAGAGTGTCGACCACACACACAGCTGGTTATAGAGAGTTGCACACACACCAGCATGGTTATAGAGTGTCTCACACACACTGCACTGGTTATAGAGTGTTGCACACACACACAGGCTGGTTATAGAGTGTCCACACACACACACAGCTGGTTATAGAGTGTCACACACACACACAGCTGGTTATAGAGTGTCACACACCACACAGCTGGTTATAGAGTGTCACACACACACACAGGCTGGTTATAGGAGTGTCACACACACACAGCTGGTTATAGAGTGTCACACACACACAGCTGGTTATAGAGTGTCTCACACACTCAGCTGGTTATAGAGTGTCACACACACACAGCTGGTTATAGAGTGTCACACACACACAGCTGGTTATAGAGTGTCACACACACACAGCTGTTTATAGAGTGTCACACACACACACAGCTGGTTATAGAGTGTCACACACACACAGCTGTTATAGAGTGTCACACACACACAGGCTGGTTATAGAGTGTCACACACACACAGCTGGTTATAGAGTGTCACACACACCAGCTGGTTATAGAGTGTCACACACACACACAGCTGGTTATAGAGTGTCACACACACACACAGCTGGTTATAGAGTGTCACACACACACAGCTGGTTATAGAGTGTCACACACACACAGCTGGTTATAGAGTGTCACACACACACACAGCTGGTTATAGAGTGTCACACACACACACAGCTGGTTATAGAGTGTCACACACACACACAGCTGGTTATAGAGTGTCACACACACAGCTGGTTATAGAGTGTCACACACACAGCTGGTTATAGAGTGTCACACACACACAGCTGGTTATAGTGTGTCACACACACACAGCTGGTTATAGAGTGTCACACACACACAGCTGGTTATAGAGTGTCACACACACACAGCTGGTTATAGAGTGTCACACACACACACACAGCTGGTTATAGAGTGTCACACACACACACAGCTGGTTATAGAGTGTCACACACACACACAGCTGGTTATAGAGTGTCACACACACACAGCTGGTTATAGAGTGTCACACACACACAGCTGGTTATAGAGTGTCACACACACACAGCTGGTTATAGAGTGTCACACACACACAGCTGGTTATAGAGTGTCACACACACACAGCTGGTTATAGAGTGTCACACACACACACAGCTGGTTATAGAGTGTCACACACACACAGCTGGTTATAGAGTGTCACACACACACACAGCTGGTTATAGAGTGTCACACACACACACAGCTGGTTATAGAGTGTCACACACACACAGCTTGTTATAGAGTGTCACACACACACAGCTGGTTATAGAGTGTCACACACACACAGCTGGTTATAGAGTGTCACACACACCACACAGCTGGTTATAGAGTGTCACACACACACAGCTGGTTATAGAGTGTCACACACACACACAGCTGGTTATAGAGTGTCACACACACACAGCTGGTTATAGAGTGTCACACACACACAGCTGGTTATAGAGTGTCACACACACACACAGCTGGTTATAGAGTGTCACACACACACACAGCTGGTTATAGAGTGTCACACACACACAGCTGGTTATAGAGTGTCACACACACACACAGCTGGTTATAGAGTGTCACACACCACACACAGCTGGTTATAGAGGTGTCACACACACACCAGCTGGTTATAGAGTGTCACACACACACACAGCTGGTTATAGAGTGTCAAACACACACAGCTGGTTATAGAGTGTCACACACACACACAGCTGGTTATAGAGTTGTCACACACACAGCTGGTTATAGAGTGTCACACACACACAGCTGGTGTTATAGAGTGTCACACACACCACACAGCTGGTTATAGAGTGTCACACCACACACACAGCTGGTTATAGAGTGTCACACACACACAGCTGGTTATAGAGTGTCACACACACACAGCTGGTTATAGAGTGTCACACACACACACAGCTGGTTATAGAGTGTCACACACACACAGCTGGTTATAGAGTGTCACACACACACACACACACACAGCTTGTTATAGAGTGTCACACACACACATTCTCTACATATAAATAACATTATAGTTACTCACCTATTTAATTTAGCACAAATCACAGGACGTGTCCTCTTTTGTTTCTAGTTCTCCAGTTGTGTATTGTTATTTCTAGTTTGTGTTCACTGTACTGGTTTACATCACTCTCAAGTCTTGTTACAACAGTCTCTTTCTTGTTACATCACTCTCAAGTCTTGTTACAACAGTCTCTTTCTTGTTACAGCACTCTCAAGTCTTGTTACAACAGTCTCTTTCTTGTTACAGCACTCTCAAGTCTTGTTACAACAGTCTCTTTCTTGTTACAGCACTCTCAAGTCTTGTTACAACAGTCTCTTTCTTGTTACAGCACTCTCAAGTCTTGTTACAACAGTCTCTTTCTTGTTACAGCACTCTCAAGTCTTGTTACAATAGTCTCTTTCTTGTTACAGCACTCTCAAGTCTTGTTACAACAGTCTCTTTCTTGTTACAGCACTCTCAAGTCTTGTTACAATAGTCTCTTTCTTGTTACAGCACTCTCAAGTCTTGTTACAACATTCTCTTTCTTGTTACAGCACTCTCAAGTCTTGTTACAACATTCTCTTTCTTGTTACAGCACTCTCAAGTCTTGTCACAACACTCTCTTTAGTACACTTTGCTACTGGTTTCCATCACTCACACCAGTTTGCTGATCTTCTGTTACTGCTCTGAGAACTTTTGCAGCTCTCACTTTACAGCACTCTCTTCCTGGTTAACAGCTGAGGTCTCACTTTACAGCACTCTCTTCCTGGTTAACAGCTGAGGCCTCACTTTACAGCACTCTCTTCCTTGTTCACAGCTGAGGTCTCACTTTACAGCACTCTATTCCTGGTTCACAGCTGAGGTCTCACTTTACAGCACTCTCTTCCTGGTTCACAGCTGAGGTCTCACTTTACAGCACTCTCTTCCTGGTTCACAGCTGAGGTCTCACTTTACAGCACTCTCTTCCTGGTTCACAGCTGAGGTCTCACTTTACAGCACTCTCTTCCTGGTTCACAGCTGAGGTCTCACTTTACAGCACTCTCTTCCTGGTTCACAGCTGAGGTCTCACTTTACAGCACTCTCTTCCCTGGTTCACAACTGCAGCTCTCACTTTACAGCACTCTCTTCCCTGGTTCACAACTGCAGCTCTCAGTTTAGCACTCTCTTCCCTGGTTCACAACTGCAGCTCTCAGTTTAGCACTCTCTTCCCTGGTTCACAACTACAGCTCTCAGTTTAGCACTCTCTTCCCTGGTTCACAACTGCAGCTCTCAGTTTAGCACTCTCTTCCCTGGTTCACAACTACAGCTCTCAGTTTAGCACTCTCTTCCCTGGTTCACAACTGCAGCTCTCAGTTTAGCACTCTCTTCCCTGGTTCACAACTACAGCTCTCAGTTTAGCACTCTCTTCCCTGGTTCACAACTGCAGCTCTCAGTTTAGCACTCTCTTCCCTGGTTCACAACTGCAGCTCTCAGTTTAGCACTCTCTTCCCTGGTTTGCAACTGCAGCTCTCAGTTTAGCACTCTCTTCCCTGGTTTGCAACCTCCTCCCATTACACAGAGCTGGTTACAGATGACGCCCACTTCCTGCTACATATTAACAGCTCAGCAAACAGCCTGAGACAGACAGACAGACAGAGACAGACAGCCTGAGACAGACAGAGACAGACAGCCTGAGACAGACAGAGACACAGCCTGAGACAGACAGAGACACAGCCTGAGACAGACAGAGAGACACAGCCTGAGACAGACAGAGACACAGCCTGAGACAGACAGAGAGACACAGCCTGAGACAGACAGAGAGACACAGCCTGAGACAGACAGAGACACAGCCTGAGACAGACAGAGAGACACAGACAGAGACACAGCCTGAGACAGACAGAGAGACACAGCCTGAGACA
The DNA here is from genome assembly GCF_027579735.1 of Bombina bombina. Lineage (NCBI taxonomy): Eukaryota > Metazoa > Chordata > Amphibia > Anura > Bombinatoridae > Bombina > Bombina bombina. The sequence goes on from NC_069499.1 coordinate 1,599,902,789, forward strand.
GACAGAGAGACACAGCCTGAGACAGACAGAGAGACACAGCCTGAGACAGACAGAGACACAGCCTGAGACAGACAGAGAGACACAGCCTGAGACAGACAGAGACACAGCCTGAGACAGACAGAGAGACACAGCCTGAGACAGACAGAGAGACACAGCCTGAGACAGACAGAGACACAGCCTAGACAGACAGAGAGACACAGACAGAGGACCAGCCTGAGACAGACAGAGAGGACACAGCCTGAGACAGACAGAGAGACACAGCCTGAGACAGACAGAGAGACACAGCCTGAGACAGACAGAGACACAGCCTGAGACAGACAGAGAGACACAGCCTGAGACAGACAGAGAGACACAGCCTGAGACAGACAGAGACACAGCCTGAGGACAGACAGAGAGACACAGCCTGAGGACAGACAGAGACACAGCCTGAGACAGACAGAGAGACACAGCCTGAGACAGAGAGAGGACACAGCCTGAGACAGACAGAGAGACACAGGCCTGAGACAGACAGAGAGACACAGCCTGAGACAGACAGAGAGACACAGCCTGAGACAGACAGAGAGACACAGCCTGAGACAGACAGAGAGACACAGCCTGAGACAGACAGAGACACAGCCTGAGACAGACAGAGAGACACAGCCTGAGACAGACAGAGACACAGCCTGAGACAGACAGAGAGACACAGCCTGAGACAGACAGAGAGACACAGCCTGAGACAGACAGAGAGAGACACAGCCTGAGACAGACAGAGAGACACAGCCTGAGACAGACAGAGAGACACAGCCTGAGACAGACAGAGAGACACAGCCTGAGACAGACAGAGAGACACAGCCTGAGACAGACAGAGAGACACAGCCTGAGACAGACAGAGAGACACAGCCTGAGACAGACAGAGAGACACAGCCTGAGACAGACAGAGAGACACAGCCTGAGACAGACAGAGAGACACAGCCTGAGACAGACAGAGAGACACAGCCTGAGACAGACAGAGAGACACAGCCTGAGACAGACAGAGAGACACAGCCTGAGACAGACAGAGAGACACAGCCTGAGACAGACAGAGAGACACAGCCTGAGACAGACAGAGGACACAGCCTGAGACAGACAGAGAGACCACAGCCTGAGACAGAGACACAGGCCTGAGACAGACAGAGACACAGCCTGAGACAGACAGAGACACAGCCTGAGACAGACAGAGAGACACAGCCTGAGACAGACAGAGACACAGCCTGAGACAGACAGAGAGACACAGCCTGAGACAGACAGAGACACAGCCTGAGACAGACAGAGACACAGCCTGAGACAGACAGAGACACAGCCTGAGACAGACAGAGACACAGCCTGAGACAGACAGAGACACAGCCTGAGACAGACCAGAGACGACAGCCTGAGACAGTCAGAGACACAGCCTGAGACAGACAGAGACACAGCCTGAGACAGACAGAGACACAGCCTGAGACAGACAGAGACACAGCCTGAGACAGACAGAGACACAGCCTGAGACAGACAGAGACACAGCCTGAGACAGACAGAGACACAGCCTGAGACAGACAGAGACACAGCCTGAGACAGACAGAGACACAGCCTGAGACAGACAGAGACACAGCCTGAGACAGACAGAGACACAGCCTGAGACAGACAGAGACACAGCCTGAGACAGACAGAGACACAGCCTGAGACAGACAGAGACACAGCCTGAGACAGACAGAGACACAGCCTGAGACAGACAGAGACACAGCCTGAGACAGACAGAGACACAGCCTGAGACAGACAGAGACACAGCCTGAGACAGACAGAGACACAGCCTGAGACAGACAGAGACACAGCCTGAGACAGACAGAGACACAGCCTGAGACAGACAGAGACACAGCCTGAGACAGACAGAGACACAGCCTGAGACAGACAGAGACACAGCCTGAGACAGACAGAGACCCAGCCTGAGACAGACAGAGACCCAGCCTGAGACAGACAGAGACCCAGCCTGAGACAGACAGAGACCCAGCCTGAGACAGACAGAGACCCAGCCTGAGACAGACAGAGACACAGCCTGAGACAGACAGAGACACACAGCCTGAGACAGACAGAGACACAGCCTGAGACAGACAGAGACACACAGCCTGAGACAGACAGAGACACAGCCTGAGACAGACAGAGAGACACAGCCTGAGACAGACAGAGACACAGCCTGAGACAGACAGAGACACACAGCCTGAGACAGACAGAGACACACAGCCTGAGACAGACAGAGACACACAGCCTGAGACAGACAGAGACACACAGCCTGAGACAGACAGAGACACACAGCCTGAGACAGACAGACACACACAGCCTGAGACAGACAGAGACACACAGCCTGAGACAGACAGAGACACACAGCCTGAGACAGACAGAGACACACAGCCTGAGACAGACAGAGACACACAGCCTGAGACAGACAGAGACACACAGCCTGAGACAGACAGAGACACACAGCCTGAGACAGACAGAGAGAGACACAGCCTGAGACAGACAGAGACACAGCCTGAGACAGACAGAGCACACAGCCTGAGACAGACAGAGACACACAGCCTGAGACAGACAGAGACACACAGCCTGAGACAGACAGAGACACACAGCCTGAGACAGACAGAGACACAGCCTGAGACAGACAGAGACCCAGCCTGAGACAGACAGAGACACACAGCCTGAGACAGACAGAGACACACAGCCTGAGACAGACAGAGACACACAGCCTGAGACAGAGAGACACACAGCCTGAGACAGAGAGAGACCACAGCCTGAGACAGACAGAGACACACAGCCTGAGACAGACAGAGACACACAGCCTGAGACAGACAGAGACACACAGCTGAGACAGACAGAGACACACAGCCTGAGACAGACAGAGACACACAGCCTGAGACAGACAGAGACACACAGCCTGAGACAGAGAGACACACAGCCTGAGACAGAGAGAGAGACACAGCCTGAGACAGAGAGAGACACAGCCTGAGACAGAGAGACACAGCCTGAGACAGAGAGACACACAGCCTGAGACAGAGAGAGACACAGCCTGAGACAGAGAGACACAGCCTGAGACAGACAGAGAGACACAGCCTGAGACAGACAGAGACACAGCCTGAGACAGACAGAGACACAGCCTGAGACAGACAGAGAGACACAGCCTGAGACAGACAGAGACACAGCCTGAGACAGACAGAGAGACACAGCCTGAGACAGACAGAGAGACACAGCCTGAGACAGACAGAGACACAGCCTGAGACAGACAGAGAGACACAGCCTGAGACAGACAGAGAGACACAGCCTGAGACAGACAGAGACACAGCCTGAGACAGACAGAGAGACACAGCCTGAGACAGACAGAGACACAGCCTGAGACAGACAGAGAGACACAGCCTGAGACAGACAGAGACACAGCCTGAGACAGACAGAGAGACACAGCCTGAGACAGACAGAGAACACAGCCTGAGACAGACAGAGACACAGCCTGAGACAGACAGAGAGACACAGCCTGAGACAGACAGAGAGACACAGCCTGAGACAGACAGAGAGACACAGCCTGAGACAGACAGAGACACACAGCCTGAGACAGACAGAGACACACAGCCTGAGACAGACAGAGACACACAGCCTGAGACAGACAGAGACCACAGCCTGAGACAGACAGAGACACACAGCCTGAGACAGACAGAGACACACAGCCTGAGACAGACAGAGAGACACAGCCTGAGACAGACAGAGACACACAGCCTGAGACAGACAGAGACACACAGCCTGAGACAGACAGAGACACACAGCCTGAGACAGACAGAGACACACAGCCTGAGACAGACAGAGACACACAGCCTGAGACAGACAGAGACACACAGCCTGAGACAGACAGAGACACACAGCCTGAGACAGACAGAGACACACAGCCTGAGACAGACAGAGACACACAGCCTGAGACAGACAGAGACACAGCCTGAGACAGACAGAGACACACAGCCTGAGACAGACAGAGACACAGCCTGAGACAGACAGAGACACAGCCTGAGACAGACAGAGACACACAGCCTGAGACAGACAGAGACACACAGCCTGAGACAGACAGAGACACACAGCCTGAGACAGACAGAGACACACAGCCTGAGACAGACAGAGACACACAGCCTGAGACAGACAGAGACACAGCCTGAGACAGACAGAGACACACAGCCTGAGACAGACAGAGACACACAGCCTGAGACAGACAGAGACACACAGCCTGAGACAGACAGAGACACACAGCCTGAGACAGACAGAGACACACAGCCTGAGACAGACAGAGACACACAGCCTGAGACAGACAGAGACACACAGCCTGAGACAGACAGAGACACACAGCCTGAGACAGACAGAGACACACAGCCTGAGACAGACAGAGACACCCAGCCTGAGACAGACAGAGACACACAGCCTGAGACAGACAGAGACACACAGCCTGAGACAGACAGAGACACACAGCCTGAGACAGACAGAGACACACAGCCTGAGACAGACAGAGACACACAGCCTGAGACAGACAGAGAGACACAGCCTGAGACAGACAGAGACACACAGCCTGAGACAGACAGAGACACACAGCCTGAGACAGACAGAGACACACAGCCTGAGACAGACAGAGAGACACAGCCTGAGACAGACAGAGACACACAGCCTGAGACAGACAGAGAGACACAGCCTGAGACAGACAGAGACAACAGCCTGAGACAGACAGAGACACAGCCTGAGACAGACAGAGAGACACAGCCTGAGACAGACAGAGACACAGCCTGAGACAGACAGAGAGACACAGCCTGAGACAGACAGAGAGACACAGCCTGAGACAGACAGAGACACAGCCTGAGACAGACAGAGAGACACAGCCTGAGACAGACAGAGACACAGCCTGAGACAGACAGAGACACACAGCCTGAGACAGGACAGAGACACAGCCTGAGACAGACAGAGACACAGCCTGAGACAGACAGAGACACACAGCCTGAGACAGACAGAGACACAGCCTGAGACAGACAGAGGACCACAGCCTGAGACAGACAGAGACACAGCCTGAGACAGACAGGAGACACAGCCTGAGACAGACAGAGAGACACAGCCTGAGACAGACAGAGAGACACAGCCTGAGACAGACAGAGACACAGCCCTGAGACAGACAGCAGAGACACAGCCTGAGACAGACAGAGAGACACAGCCTGAGACAGACAGAGAGACACAGCCTGAGACAGACAGAGAGACACAGCCTGAGACAGACAGAGAGACACAGCCTGAGACAGACAGAGAGAGACACAGCCTGAGACAGACAGAGACACAGCCTGAGACAGACAGAGAGACACAGCCTGAGACAGACAGAGAGACACAGCCTGAGACAGACAGAGACACACAGCCTGAGACAGACAGAGACACAGCCTGAGACAGACAGAGACACAGCCTGAGACAGACAGAGAGACACAGCCTGAGACAGACAGAGAGACACAGCCTGAGACAGACAGAGACACAGCCTGAGACAGACAGAGACACACAGCCTGAGACAGACAGAGACACCAGCCTGAGACAGACAGAGACACACAGCCTGAGACAGACAGAGACACACAGCCTGAGACAGACAGAGACACACAGCCTGAGACAGACAGAGACCACAGCCTGAGACAGGACAGAGACACACAGCCTGAGACAGACAGAGACACACAGCCTGAGACAGACAGAGACACACAGCCTATAGACAGACAGAGACACACAGCCTGAGACAGACAGAGACCCACAGCCTGAGACAGACAGAGACACACAGCCTGAGACAGACAGAGACACAGCCTGAGACAGACAGAGACACACAGCCTGAGACAGGACAGAGACACACAGCCTGAGGACAGACAGAGACACAGCCTGAGACAGACAGAGGACACACAGCCTGAGACAGGACAGAGACACACAGCCTGAGACAGACAGAGACACACAGCCTGAGACAGACAGAGACACACAGCCTGAGACAGACAGAGACACACAGCCTGAGACAGACAGAGACACACAGCCTGAGACAGACAGAGACACACAGCCTGAGACAGACAGAGACACACAGCCTGAGACAGACAGAGACACACAGCCTGAGACAGACAGAGACACACAGCCTGAGACAGACAGAGACACACAGCCTGAGACAGACAGAGACACACAGCCTGAGACAGACAGAGACACACAGCCTGAGACAGACAGAGACACACAGCCTGAGACAGACAGAGACACACAGCCTGAGACAGACAGAGACACACAGCCTGAGACAGACAGAGACACACAGCCTGAGACAGACAGAGACACACAGCCTGAGACAGACAGAGACACACAGCCTGAGACAGACAGAGACACACAGCCTGAGACAGACAGAGACACACAGCCTGAGACAGACAGAGACACACAGCCTGAGACAGACAGAGACACACAGCCTGAGACAGACAGAGACACACAGCCTGAGACAGACAGAGACACACAGCCTGAGACAGAGACACACAGCCTGAGACAGACAGAGGACACACCAGCCTGAGACAGACAGAGACACACAGCCTGAGACAGACAGAGACACACAGCCTGAGACAGGACAGAGACACACCGCCTGAGACAGACAGAGACACACAGCCTGAGACAGACAGAGACACACAGGCCTGGACAGACAGAGACACACAGCCTGAGACAGACAGAGACACACAGCCGAGACAGACAGAGACTCACAGCCTGAGGACAGACAGAGACACACAGCCTGAGACCAGACAGAGACACACAGCCTGAGACAGACAGAGACACACAGCCTGAGACAGACAGAGACACACAGCCTGAGACAGACAGAGACACACAGCCCCTGAGACAGACAGAGACACACGCCTGAGACAGACAGAGACACACAGCCTGAGACAGACAGAGACACACAGCCTGAGACAGACAGAGACACACAGCCTGAGTACAGACAGAGACCACACAGCCTGAGACAACAGAGACACACAGCCTGAGACAGACAGAGACAGACAGAGACACACAGCCTGAGACAGACAGAGACACACAGCCTGAGACAGACAGAGACACACAGCCTGAGACAGACAGAGACACACAGCCTGAGACAGACAGAGACACACAGCCTGAGACAGACAGAGACACACAGCCTGAGACAGACAGAGACACACAGCCTGAGACAGACAGAGACACACAGCCTGAGACAGACAGAGACACACAGCCTGAGACAGACAGAGACACACAGCCTGAGACAGACAGAGACACACAGCCTGAGACAGACAGAGACACACAGCCTGAGACAGACAGAGACACACAGCCTGAGACAGACAGAGACACACAGCCTGAGACAGACAGAGACACACAGCCTGAGACAGACAGAGACACACAGCCTGAGACAGACAGAGACACACAGCCTGAGACAGACAGAGACACACAGCCTGAGACAGACAGAGACACACAGCCTGAGACAGACAGAGACACACAGCCTGAGACAGACAGAGACACACAGCCTGAGACAGACAGAGACACACAGCCTGAGACAGACAGAGACACACAGCCTGAGACAGACAGAGACACACAGCCTGAGACAGACAGAGACACACAGCCTGAGACAGACAGAGACACACAGCCTGAGACAGACAGAGACACACAGCCTGAGACAGACAGAGACACACAGCCTGAGACAGACAGAGACACACAAGCCTGAGACAGAAAGAGACACACAGCCTGAGACAGACAGAGACACACAGCCTGAGACAGACAGAGACACACAGCCTGAGACAGACAGAGACACACAGCCTGAGACAGACAGAGACACACAGCCTGAGACAGACAGAGACACACAGCCTGAGACAGACAGAGACACACAGCCTGAGACAGACAGAGACACACAGCCTGAGACAGACAGAGACACACAGCCTGAGACAGACAGAGACACACAGCCTGAGACAGACAGAGACACACAGCCTGAGACAGACAGAGACACACAGCCTGAGACAGACAGAGACACACAGCCTGAGACAGACAGAGACACACAGCCTGAGACAGACAGAGACACACAGCCTGAGACAGACAGAGACACACAGCCTGAGACAGACAGAGACACTCAGCCTGAGACAGACAGAGACACACAGCCTGAGACAGATCAGAGACACACAGCCTGAGACAGACAGAGACACACAGCCTGAGACAGACAGAGACACACAGCCTGAGACAGACAGAGACACACCAGCCTGAGACAGACAGAGACACACAGCCTGAGACAGACAGAGACACACAGCCTGAGACAGACAGAGACACACAGCCTGAGACAGACAGAGACACACAGCCTGAGACAGACAGAGACACACAGCCTGAGACAGACAGAGACACACAGCCTGAGACAGACAGAGACACACAGCCTGAGACAGACAGAGACACACAGCCTGAGACAGACAGAGACACACAGCCTGAGACAGACAGAGACACACAGCCTGAGACAGACAGAGGACACACAGCCTGAGACAGACAGAGACACACAGCCTGAGACAGACAGAGACACACAGCCTGAGACAGACAGAGACACACAGCCTGAGACAGACAGAGACACACAGCCTGAGACAGACAGAGACACACAGCCTGAGACAGACAGAGACACACAGCCTGAGACAGACAGAGACACACAGCCTGAGACAGACAGAGACACACAGCCTGAGACAGACAGAGACCCAGCCTGAGACAGACAGAGACCCAGCCTGAGACAGACAGAGACACACAGCCTGAGACAGACAGAGACACACAGCCTGAGACAGACAGAGACACACAGCCTGAGACAGACAGAGACACACAGCCTGAGACAGACAGAGACACACAGCCTGAGACAGACAGAGACACACAGCCTGAGACAGACAGAGACACACAGCCTGAGACAGACAGAGACACACAGCCTGAGACAGACAGAGACACACAGCCTGAGACAGACAGAGACACACAGCCTGAGACAGACAGAGACACACAGCCTGAGACAGACAGAGACACACAGCCTGAGACAGACAGAGACACACAGCCTGAGACAGACAGAGACACACAGCCTGAGACAGACAGAGACACACAGCCTGAGACAGACAGAGACACACAGCCTGAGACAGACAGAGACACACAGCCTGAGACAGACAGAGACACACAGCCTGAGACAGAGAGAGACACAGCCTGAGACAGAGAGAGACACAGCCTGAGACAGAGACACAGCCTGAGACAGACAGAGAGAGACACAGCCTGAGACAGAGAGAGACACAGCCTGAGACACAGCCTGAGACACAGCCTGAGACAGACAGAGAGAGACACAGCCTGAGACAGACAGAGAGAGACACAGCCTGAGACACAGCCTGAGACACAGCCTGAGACACAGCCTGAGACACAGCCTGAGACAGACAGAGAGAGACACAGCCTGAGACAGAGAGAGACACAGCCTGAGACACAGCCTGAGACACAGCCTGAGACAGACAGAGACACACAGCCTGAGACAGACAGAGACACACAGCCTGAGACAGACAGAGAGAGACACAGCCTGAGACAGACAGAGACACACAGCCTGAGACAGACAGAGACACACAGCCTGAGACAGACAGAGACACACAGCCTGAGACAGACAGAGACACACAGCCTGAGACAGACAGAGAGACACAGCCTGAGACAGACAGAGACACAGCCTGAGACAGACAGAGAGACACAGCCTGAGACAGACAGAGAGACACAGCCTGAGACAGACAGAGAGACACAGCCTGAGACAGACAGAGAGACACAGCCTGAGACAGACAGAGAGACACAGCCTGAGACAGACAGAGACACACAGCCTGAGACAGACAGAGAGAGACACAGCCTGAGACAGACAGAGAGAGACACAGCCTGAGACAGACAGAGACACAGCCTGAGACAGACAGAGACACAGCCTGAGACAGACAGAGACACAGCCTGAGACAGACAGAGAGACACAGCCTGAGACAGAGAGACACAGCCTGAGACAGACAGACACACAGCCTGAGACAGACAGAGACACACAGCCTGAGACAACAGAGACACACAGCCTGACAGACAGAGACACACAGCCTGAGACAGACAGACACACAGCCTGAGACAGAGAGACACACAGCCTGAGACAGAGAGACACACAGCCTGAGACAGAGACACACAGCCTGAGACAGAGACACACAGCCTGAGACAGAGACACACAGCCTGAGACAGAGACACACAGCCTGAGACAGAGACACACAGCCTGAGACAGAGACACACAGCCTGAGACAGAGACACACAGCCTGAGACAGACAGAGACACAGCCTGAGACAGACAGAGACACAGCCTGAGACAGACAGAGACACAGCCTGAGACAGACAGAGACACAGCCTGAGACAGACAGAGACACAGCCTGAGACAGACAGAGACACAGCCTGAGACAGACAGAGACACAGCCTGAGACAGACAGAGACACAGCCTGAGACAGACAGAGACACAGCCTGAGACAGACAGAGACACAGCCTGAGACAGACAGAGACACAGCCTGAGACAGACAGAGACACAGCCTGAGACAGACAGAGACACAGCCTGAGACAGACAGAGACACAGCCTGAGACAGACAGAGACACAGCCTGAGACAGACAGAGACACAGCCTGAGACAGACAGAGACACAGCCTGAGACAGACAGAGACACAGCCTGAGACAGACAGAGACACAGCCTGAGACAGACAGAGAGACACAGCCTGAGACAGACAGAGAGACACAGCCTGAGACAGACAGAGAGACACAGCCTGAGACAGACAGAGACACAGCCTGAGACAGACAGAGACACAGCCTGAGACAGACAGAGAGACACAGCCTGAGACAGACAGAGAGAGACACAGCCTGAGACAGACAGACACAGCCTGAGACAGAGAGACACAGCCTGAGACAGAGAGACACAGCCTGAGACAGAGAGACACAGCCTGAGACAGAGAGACACAGCCTGAGACAGAGAGACACAGCCTGAGACAGAGACAGAGACACAGCCTGAGACAGAGACACACAGCCTGAGACAGAGACACAGCCTGAGACAGAGACAGACAGCCTGAGACAGACAGAGACACAGCCTGCAGACAGAGACACAGCCTGAGACAGAGAGACACAGCCTGAGACAGAGACAGCCTGAGACAGACAGAGACACAGCCTGAGACGACAGAGACCACAGCCTGAGACAGACAGAGACACAGCCTGAGACAGACAGAGACACAGCCTGAGACAGACAGAGACACAGCCTGAGACAGACAGAGACACAGCCTGAGACAGACAGAGACACAGCCTGAGACAGACAGAGACACAGCCTGAGACAGACAGAGACACAGCCTGAGACAGACAGAGACACAGCCTGAGACAGACAGAGACACAGCCTGAGACAGACAGAGACACAGCCTGAGACAGACAGAGACACAGCCTGAGACAGACAGAGACACAGCCTGAGACAGACAGAGACACAGCCTGAGACAGACAGAGACACAGCCTGAGACAGACAGAGACACAGCCTGAGACAGACAGAGACACAGCCTGAGACAGACAGAGACACAGCCTGAGACAGACAGAGACACAGCCTGAGACAGACAGAGACACAGCCTGAGACAGACAGAGACACAGCCTGAGACAGACAGAGACACAGCCTGAGACAGACAGAGACACAGCCTGAGACAGACAGAGACACAGCCTGAGACAGACAGAGACACAGCCTGAGACAGACAGAGACACAGCCTGAGACAGACAGAGACACAGCCTGAGACAGACAGAGACACAGCCTGAGACAGACAGAGAGACACAGCCTGAGACAGACAGAGAGAGACAGCCTGAGACAGACAGAGAGAGACAGCCTGAGACAGACAGAGACACAGCCTGAGACACAGCCTGAGACAGACAGAGACACAGCCTGAGACAGACAGAGACACAGCCTGAGACAGACAGAGACACAGCCTGAGACAGACAGAGACACAGCCTGAGACAGACAGAGACACAGCCTGAGACAGACAGAGACACAGCCTGAGACAGAGAGAGACACAGCCTGAGACAGACAGAGACACAGCCTGAGACAGACAGAGACACAGCCTGAGACAGACAGAGACACAGCCTGAGACAGACAGAGACACAGCCTGAGACAGACAGAGACACAGCCTGAGACAGACAGAGACACAGCCTGAGACAGACAGAGACACAGCCTGAGACAGACAGAGAGACAGCCTGAGACAGACAGAGAGAGACAGCCTGAGACAGACAGAGAGAGACACAGCCTGAGACAGACAGAGACACAGCCTGAGACAGAGACACAGGGGGGTAGTTATCAAGCCGTCAACCTCAAATACGCTGGAATTCCGCAGCGTATTTGTGGCGAGGCTGATTCGCCTTAGTTATCAAGCCCTAGAGACCGGCAAAAGTAGAATTTAGTGACGTAAACTTCGATCCGCCGGACTCAGTCTGACACAGATCGATTCTTACGTCACTACAGATGTTCCGCACACAAGTACGGCACAATCTCACTACTTTTGCTAGTTATCAAAAAACTAGCAGGTACGCTCGGCACTTTTCCGGCCCAGCGTACCTGGAATCAATGGGAGTCTGACCATAGCGAAAGTACAAGTTCGCTGCTGCCAGACATCCCATTGATTCCTATGGGAGATGTCTACACCTAACACCCTAACATGTACCCCGAGTCTAAACACCCCTAATCTGCGCCCCCTACACCGCCGCAACTAAATAAATGTATTACCCCCTAAACCGCCGCTCCCGGAGCCCACCGCCAATCCAATAAACTTATTAACCCCTAAACTGCCGCTCCCGGACCCCGCCACAACCTATATTAAACTTATTAACCCCTAATGTGCCCCCCCTACACCACCGTCACTATATTAATTTTATTAACCCCTAAACCCAAGTCTAACCCTAACACCCCCTAACTTAAATATTATTTAAATTAATCTAAATAAATATTACTATTATTAACTAAATGATTCATATATAAAACTAAAGACTTACCTGTAAAATAAACCCTAAGATAGCTACAATATAACTAATAATTACATTGTATCTATTTTAGGATTTATATTTATTTTACAGGCAACTTTGTATTTATTTTAACCAGGTACAATAGCTATTAAATAGGTATTAACTATTTAATAACTACCTAGCTAAAATAGTAATCAATTCAAATTTTAAAATCCTTGTCTAAAATATTACACTGTGTGTCCTAATGTCAGCATCAATGTTTATCTTTAATACTAATTTCACATATACATGCAAAGTATAATACACAATGTAACAAATGGCACTTACAAGTTCTGATGAGTGATCAATGACACAAGTATCGAGCATTTTGATTTGTTAGTGATAGTTTATAATGTGTATTTGAATCAGATTGGCTGATGTCCTAAATCATGTGATTATGCATATTCCAATCAAAAGTGGTTGAAAAATTCACTAGTGTATGTGTTGTTTGAGATTGCGTCATAATTAGTGCAAAAAGTGTTGCGTCAAAATTGGTGCGAAGTGTAGAGTGGGACTTGTATTACATGGCTTAAACATGATGCAAATAGATTTATCAAAAAAATAAAAAGGAAGTTAGCTATATTATGTTATGTATTTCATTTTTATCTCTATATCTATTAGTGCGACAAGTTTGGGGCAAAACTTTGAATCAGCCAATAGGATTTTTCCTACCTTAATTCTGATTGGCTGATAGAATCCTATCAGCCAATCGGAGTTCAAGGGACACCATCTTGTATGACGTCATTTAAAGGAACCTTCATTCTTCGTTAGGACGTCGATGGAAGAGGATGATCCAGGTCTGATGGATTGAAGATGGACCCGCTCCACTCCGGATGGATGAAGATAGAAGATTCCGCCTGGATGAAGACTTCTGCCGGTCTGGATGTCCTCTTCTGCCCTGATCGGATGAAGACTTCTGCCCCTCTGGAGGTCCACTTGTGCCCGGCTGGGTGAAGACGGCTCAAGGTAGGGTGATCTTCAGGGGGTCAGTGTTAGGTTTTTTAAGGGGGGATTGGGTGGGTTTTAGAGTAGGGTTAGGTGTGTGGGTGGTGGGTTTTAATGTTGGGGGGGTTGTATTTCTTTTTTTACAGGTAAAAAAGCTGATTACTTTAGGGCAATGCCCCGCAAAAGGCCCTTTTAAGGGCTATTTGTAATTTAATGTAGGGTAGGGAATTTTATTATTTTGGGGGGATTTTTTATTTTATTAGGGGGATTAGAGTAGGTGTAATTAGTTTAAAATTCTTGTAATTTTTTTTATTTTCTGTTATTTAGTGTGTTTTTTTTGTACTTTAGTTAATTTTATTTAATTGTAATTAGTTTTATTTAATTGTAGTTAATTTATGTAATTATTTTAATTATAGTGTAGTGTTAGGTGTAATTGTAACTTAGGTTAGGTTTTATTTTACAGGTAATTTTGTCTTTATTTTAGCTAGGTAGTTATTAAATAGTTAATAACTATTTAATAACTATTGTACCTAGTTAAAATAAATAAAATTAAAAATAAATCCTAAAATAGCTACAATGTAATTTTTAGTTATATTGTATCTATCTTAGGGTTTATTTTATAGGTAAGTATTTAGTTTTAAATAGGAATAATTTAGTTAATAATAGTAATTTTTATTTAGATGTATTTAAATTATATTTAAGTTAGGGGGTGTTAGGGTTAGAGTTAGGTTTAGGGGTTAATAACTTTATTATAGTGGCGGCGGTGTAGGGGGGCGCAGGATAGGGGTTAATATATATAATGTAGGTGGCGGCGGGCTTTGGGTGCGGCGGTTTAGGGGTTAAACAATTTATTTAGCTGTGGTGGGGTCCGGGATCGGCAGGATAGGGGTTAATAACTTTATTTAGGTGGTGGCAGGTCCAGGAGCGGCGGTTTAGGGGTCAATATATTTATTATAGTTGCGGCGGGGACCGGGAGCAGCGATTTAGGGGTTAATAAGTTTATTTTGTTGCGGGGGCTCCAGGAGCGGTGGTATAGGGGGTAAAACAATTTAGTATAGTGTGGGTGTTTAGTGACAGGGTAGCAAGAAAGCTGCTAATAAGCCGAAGAGCAGCGAGATTGATGACTGTTAGTTAACTGTATCTGGGTGGACACTAAGCGCCTAAAGCTAAAAGGGACCCTTTGCTCTAATAAATTGACCCCTAGTGGTCAGAAAAGTTGATATTCAGAAAGAAAAATTATTATTAAAGCGCCAAAAGGACAAGGCTGGGTCTAAGTGAAATTAAATCATTTATTACAATGAATATAGAAAACAGTTAAAATATATATACATATATCCTGGATCCAAGATTTACAATAATTAAAACAAAATGTAAAAGCAATCAGTAAAAACAGATGTATCCAAAACTTGATTATCAGTACTTCGATTGGTTTGGAAATCTGATATGTTGCGAGTCAATGATACAAGCTATGTGTCTTAGCAGTGCTTTAAAGCAAATGGATTGAATGTTGTTTGTGGGTGCTCTTATTAACACATCAGTGTGAAATAATAAAGTGCAAACAAAGGTTAACAAAGAACAGTGTAAAGATCAGTGTAAACCTATGATGTGAACACAACTAGCAATCGTTAAATTGTGTAGTGTTAGTGTACAATGGCAAACTCCAAAAAACCCTATAAAAAATAATTTAGAATATAAAAATATAAAAATAAAAATATAAAAATATAAAAATATAAAAATCCAAAAAAAGTCCAAAAAAGTCCTGAAACAAAGTGAACAGTCAAACAACAGTGGAGAATGTCAGATGTGAAAAATTAAAAAATAAAAAATGAATAAATGTACTTGTTTGTCCCAAACAGATGTAGTGGTATTCCTCCCAGTGTTTTTTCTCCCAAGTGTTAGATGTGGATAAGACTCCTAAGTGATGACCCAATCGGTCAGTCAGTGATCTGCCATATTGATCCTTTCTGTCAAAGATACAAGAACAATAATAGTGCAGACGTTTTACAAAATAGCTCCCTATCAGAGTATCACTTACCAGTCGACGCGTTTCGGTCAGGCATTGACCTTTATCAAGACTGACTGACAGGGAGCTATTTTGTAAAACGTCTGCACTATTATTGTTCTTGTATCTTTGACAGAAAGGATCAATATGGCAGATCACTGACTGACCGATTGGGTCATCACTTAGGAGTCTTATCCACATCTAACACTTGGGAGAAAAAACACTGGGAGGAATACCACTACATCTGTTTGGGACAAACAAGTACATTTATTCATTTTTTATTTTTTAATTTTTCACATCTGACATTCTCCACTGTTGTTTGACTGTTCACTTTGTTTCAGGACTTTTTTGGACTTTTTTTGGATTTTTATATTTTTATATTTTTATATTTTTATTTTTATATTTTTATATTCTAAATTATTTTTTATAGGGTTTTTTGGAGTTTGCCATTGTACACTAACACTACACAATTTAACGATTGCTAGTTGTGTTCACATCATAGGTTTACACTGATCTTTACACTGTTCTTTGTTAACCTTTGTTTGCACTTTATTATTTCACACTGATGTGTTAATAAGAGCACCCACAAACAACATTCAATCCATTTGCTTTAAAGCACTGCTAAGACACATAGCTTGTATCATTGACTCGCAACATATCAGATTTCCAAACCAATCGAAGTACTGATAATCAAGTTTTGGATACATCTGTTTTTACTGATTGCTTTTACATTTTGTTTTAATTATTGTAAATCTTGGATCCAGGATATATGTATATATATTTTAACTGTTTTCTATATTCATTGTAATAAATGATTTAATTTCACTTAGACCCAGCCTTGTCCTTTTGGCGCTTTAATAATAATTTTTCTTTCTGACTGTTAGTTAACAACAGTCCGCTGCTCATCGCCTCGTACTTGGTCCGCGACTTTTTGACACCTTTCTTGATAAATTTGGAAAACGTATTCAGGTCCGCAGCGGCGATGTTAGGCGATCTTAGGCGAGTGTATTAGGGCCGTCGAATGCAGGTAAGTAGACAGCTTGATAAATAGAGGCCTATGACTGTATATATACTCTTTGTGTGTGTTGTAAAGTGTATGACTTTATATATACTCTGTGTGTGCTGTAAAGCGTATGACTGTGTATATATTGTGTGTGCTGTAAAGCGTATGACTGTATATATACTTTTTGTGTGTGTTGTAAAGTATATAAATGTATATATACTGTGTGTGTGTTGTAAAGCGTATGATTGTATATATACTGTTTGTGTGCTGTAAAGCCTATTACTGTATAAATACATTTTGTGTGTGTTGTAAAGGGTATGACTGTATATATACTGTGTTGTCAGTATATTTATAAAAATCTTAGCAGTATTCTGCAATGTGTGAGTATATGGCAGGGAATATAATTAACAATCTTTCTTTAGACTGAACCCACAATCAATATACTTCTACTAAGACAACGAAATTAATATAAATATCTGAATTCTTTATTATTAGTAAATAACTATGAACATGTTGATACATAAATATTTGTGAGAATTAGAATATGAGTCGACACTATATGCGTTTAAAACCGTTCAAATAGGCTATGCAACATTCATAAAAATCTATCTTATTCACAGTAAAAGTTCACCCTGTTAGTACAATGAGATTTTAAGATCTTTAACAGCTAAATACCCAAGCAATACAATTCTAACAGCGTTAATTTAAACAATAGGACAGTCTATACTTTTTTACCAAGCTCATAAAAGTTTACCTTTAAAGCTAGCCTGATTTACAATATCCTTTCATTCAAAATTAACACAATGAGACTAAAATATCACAGCTACTAATCTCCAGCAGTACAATTCTAGTTAGGGTACTAAAGTACATGTATTTTTACAGTGGACAAATGCTTTAAATGAATTCCTTAGCATACAAAAAATAAACTTTTAACACTACACAGGCTTATGAAATACTAACTTGAAATACAAACTGCTTCTTTAAATCTGCTTAACTACAATTTGACTATGATATTATCAATAACCTTTGTTTAAAATATTAAAGTTAGAAATCATACATCACTAGTCATAAACCAAATTGTAATTCAATATTTTCCAAATATCTTAGATCTCCTCATTTGAAGGAAAAGTTATTTTGCATAGATCAGGGTTAGTATTTCAGCTCCTTGCTTGAATGACTGTGTCCCAAGTATGCTCGCCAGTTATCAGTCACCAGGGTAAGCAATCACCCAAAACGGTCCTCTCTTACATTTAACCTTCCTGTTTTATAATCATTAGAGATCTGGTTTGTTTACGCCCACACGGAAACCTTGTCTCAGATTGGCCCTTTGAAATTTCATTTTTAAAACAGCCAAAAAGCCTTCTGGCTGTAGTTCTCACATTGCAACACCGGGGGGCAGCGTGCTAATACATACAGATTCAATTGAACATTTCTAACAGAAAATATTTCTTTAAAATGGGTAATAACTGTCATAATTTCCTTACATTATTAAGTTATATGTTTATATATATTGTATTATATCACATTTTTTTATTCTGATCAATTTGATATGAAACACAGTATGCCCTTAACATTATTATATTAAAGCAATTTAATACTGCTAATTATTTTGAAACTAGTGGCATTTAATATCTGTTATACATGCATTTACACATGTTTTCCATTTTACAATTTCTGCATATATGAATTGATGCCTGCAAAAGAAATGGAAACAATTGTTAGAAATTATTTAAGCATTTATATGTCTATTTGTAACATTATTAATGTAGTTAGTATTCAATACAACAATTAATTATTTAAAATAATGTGTTTCAGTTCAACATAAAAATACATATATGGGTTATTTGAATTATTTCAAACATACTTGAAACTAGTATTGTTCCCTTTGCAAAAATGTATTTACTTTTATCTGTGTTACACAGGGGTTGTAAATGTTAATTCTTCAACCCACACTGCTCTCAGTAATTTTAAGTTTACACCATAGCATTTGTCTTTGTTGGCTAAGGTCTTCACTGCCCCACGCACATAGCATGGTTTATTTGCATTTGAAATGCACAGAGTTACTTTATCACAAGATATGTCGCCTGAGTCAGACTCTTAGGCACATTGTGAGGGGTAATAGATTTTATCTCACATTCCCAGGCAATCACACATATGGTTTCCTGAAATTGTTGTTAAATTTTAATTAAACCAAATGCTCTATTGTTCTCACTTGTATGCCCTTTTAACTTTTGCATCCTGAGTGGGGGAGAACTAAACATGATTGAAGTCAGCCCTTCTGAATGAAATGAATCATTTTCTACTGACCAGCCAAATATCTGATTAAATATATATATTTATTAACCTTGAAATATATGATTAAAATATATATATTTATTTACCTTACATATACCTTGACATAAATACCCCTTCCAATTTTAAATAGATGTAGGACACGTATTTAAATTGGCTCAAAGTCAGTGGTATTTGGTGAGGATGTTGATTGTAGGCATTATAGACAGTCTCTCATGCAGAGAGTCCGTCATTTTTGAGCCTTCATGTTTATCAGTTAGGCATCTTTAAACTACAGTATGTCTTTAGTGCATTTGGGGATATGACACTTCATTCTCCCTCTATGACTTGTAGTTGGGACCTGGGATGACATGTCCACAATTGATTGATATGGACCCATTTATCTATGAAACTTTCATTTTTGGGGATCCGTATTTTATAAGCCACTGGCGATATTTTGTCCGTAATGACAAAAGGACCTTTCCATGAGGGAAGAAATTTCTTTTCCCTAAACTGATCTCTTCCAAAGTTATAAAGATAAACTTTATCATTTATTTCGTTTTCCTTTTTGGACGTTTTGAGATCATAATAGGTTTTAGTGGCAGTTGCGGCTCTTTCTAAATTCCTTTGAGCAAATGCAAAGGCATATTGCAGGTGCTTTCTTAGGTTCTCCACATATTGATGTGTATTGGCAGCGTTTATCAAGTTTTGGTCTGATGTACGGTACAGCAGATGCTGAGGTAGAACCATTCTTCTACCAGTCATCAGTTCAAAAGGTGACATCTTGGTAGCACTACTTGGAGTTGCTCTTAATGCCATTAGGACTAGAGGTAGTTTTACATCCCAATCTTTACCTGTTTCACTCACAAACTTTTTGAGGATTTTAACAATGGACTGGTTGTAACGCTCTACACCACCACTTGAGGCAGCTCTATATGCAATATGGAGCTTTCTTTTTACACCTAGTATTTTCCACATTTTGGTCATCACTTCGCTAGTGAAGTGGGTTCCCCGATCTGATTCAATTCTTTGAGGCAAACCAAATCTGGAAAATACGTGGTTGATGAGCAATGCTGCGCATGTTTCAGCACTATTGTTAGGTGCACTGATGCACTCTACCCATTTAGTGAACAGGCATGTCATTGTTAACATGTATTTGTTACCTCTTGATGACCTTGTTACTGGACCAATAAAATCAATTTGTATATCTGACCATGGCATTACCATCCCCCTTTTCTGCAATGGCGCTCTATGCGTTGGTGCAGTGGGTTGGAACTGTGGGCAGATTAAACACCCTTGAAAGTAGGTTTGAACATCTTTCAACATGTGTGGCCAAAAAGCGTAATCACGCAATATTTCATACGTGAGTTTGGCACCACGATGACCAGATGTGGGAGCATCATGGGCATGTTGAAGCATTAGACCTCTGAACTTGGTGGGCACTACCCATTGCTGAATGCCAGTTTTGGAGGTCCTTATTAACAAGCCATCCTGTAACTTGAATTGTGATCTGGACTTTATTAAGATTCTAAGATCTTCTTTGTCAATACAGTCATCTTTTGAGATGGGGTTGCTTTTAGGATCTTTTATGTGTTTATTGAAGATGCCTACAATGGGGTCTTCTTTTTGACTAGTGATCAGGTCTTCACTAGGAGAATCCTGACTCCATTGTACCAAGTTAGGCTTACTCTGTTGTTTTGCCTGGTTTCTGGTAATGACTTCTACCTGAATTGCACCCATTAAGTGTTCAATATTAAGAAGTTCTACAGTTATGGCTCCTTGTTTGGCTAATGAATCCGCAAGATCATTGCCTTCCTTATCAGGACCTAGAACTCTAGAATGACCCTTGGTCTTTTTCCAGTGTATGGTTAAATCATTGGATACCACCAGATGATCAATCTCGCAGAATAACTTGCCATGCTTGACTGGTTTGTTATTGCTTTTCTGCATGCCATTTCTTTTCCAAGTTGGCAGGTATTCAACAAAACTGTCACGCACATAATTTGAGTCAGTTATGATCACAAATTCATGAATACCATGTTCAATAGCCATTTCAATGGCTTTTAGAATAGCAGTTAGTTCTGCAACTTGACTGGATCTTGGTCCAATGTTGAAACCTACAGATATATTTGGTGAGCCATTTTCCCAAGTTATACCAATGCCAGCGACTAATCTTTGCTCATTATCAATAGTGGCATGGTAAGAACAACCATCAACATATACCCAAGGTAATGTTTGACAATGGTCCTCATTGTACATTTTATATTGGGAAAGCAATTGTTCCTCCAGAAAATCATCTTCTGATAATTCTTCCCCAGGATCTCTAGCAGTACAGTCGTGGAGCTCAGCAAGCCCCTGTGCGACTGGATTCTTTTTATTCTGCTTGTAGCGAATTTCTAATGGCCAGCCTTGTAAGGAAAGAGTCCACGCTGTTATGCGGCTATTTGACAAATTCCCATCTCTTATTCTCTCACTTTGCAAATATAGCAACGGCTGGTGGGCCGTTTCTACAATAATTTTCTCGCCCTGTATATAGCTGCGGAAATTTTGTAGAGCCCATACGGTAGATAAGAGGACTTTTTCGCAATCGCTAAACTTTATTTCTACTGGGGATAGATTTTTGCTCGCATAAGCAATGGCTTTGTTTAAATTATCATGCTTTTGGTATAAAACAGCACTCATGCTTACATCTGTGTAACCTGTCTCTAAGAAGAAAGGTTTACCACCTTCAGGGTATGCTAAGCAAGGTGCTTGTGTGAGTTTTCTCTTCAGCTCTTTGATGGCTATCTCTTGAGACTCACTCCAGTGCCATTTCACATCCTTCTTTAGAAGAAGTAGTAGTGGTTTAGTTAACTCTGCATAATTATCAATGAATTTGCGAGAATAATTTGTCATACCCAGGAATGATCTCAATTCCTTTAAGTTAGTTGGGTTTTTAGAATTTACTATAGCTTCCACCTTTTTCTTCTGAGGATTTAGCCCTTCAGAAGTAACTTCATGTCCCAAGAAGTTTACACGAGTGCGGCACCATTGAGCTTTCTGTAGGGATAATTTGACAACTGCCCTTTTAAGTTGGCTGAGGACGTGTTTAAGCTCTGCAATGTGTTTTTCAAAGGCTGTGCTTTTGATTAAAACATCATCAAAATAAGATAAGGTCCCCCTTTCCAGTGCATCAGGCATAGCCTTATGCATGAATACAGCAAATTCATGTCCAGAATTTATGTATCCAAATGGGAGTCTCTGGAATGCATATTGGACCTTTTGGAAAGAGAATGCCAGCTTATATTGGTCCTCTTCATGTACCTTTATGGTCCAATATCCCTGTGCACAATCAATGGCAGTGAATATTTTAGATCCCTGCATTTGTGCTAGGCATTGGTCAATATATAGCACAGGCCAGCCATTGGGCTTAAGGACACCTAAAATAGGATTGTTGTAAGAGCTGTGCACCTGTCTGATAATACCTCTTTCTTCCAAGTTCCTTATGATTTCTGCAAGAGAATCATACAAGGCTAAAGGGAGTCTGTATTGTTTAACAAAGACAGGTGGTGCATTGGGATCTGTTTGTATCCTTACAATGTGCAAGTCTGTAGTACCACAGTCATAAGAATCCTTAGCAAAAATATCCTTGTACTCCATCAGGAGTTCTAGCAGCAGTTGGCGTTCATCATCGCTGGAACAGCCATTAGCTAAGGATATTTGTTCCTCGACTATTTGCTGAAATCCTGGAAAGATTTCAGGCTGTCCTATTCCATAGGCTTCTTCCAACCTAGAGGTGAGATCCCCTTGATTATAATTTACATTGCTCCCATGACTCTGGGTATTGGGGTAATCTTGCTGTTTGATTGGCTGATCAAACACTAGAGAGGCTTCTTCAATTTTACAGATGCCTTCCTCTGAGCTGAAGGGATAAATAGACTGAATATTAAATAGACCCTGGCATAGATGCAAAGGATTGTTCTATTAATTGTTCGTCAGTTAAGTATCCTTCAGGGATCAGCCCAATTACATTATTCTGGAATCCAAAAGTGTAATAACTTGATTCCAGTGCATATCCTATGGTAGTTCCCTTGGATAATGTTATATCCTGTGGGGTCATGTTATGCACAATAATATGTATTGGAACGGTTCCAATATTCACCATAGGAGTGTAGGTCACTGTGACACCCAGATTTTGTATTCTATGGGAGAGGCAAATTAGTGTTTCAGAAGTTTTTAATTTCTGACCTCTCTTTACCTGTAAGGGTAAAAGGAATTTATCAGCCCCAGCAGGAATTATAACATCGTTAGACACCTGCATATTTACAGCATATGGCAATTGCTGGTTTGATTTCAGGGCTGCATTTTCATCCTGAAATACTTCAGGGTCCCCCTTTAATCTGCTCCACAGGCAAGAGTTAATCAAATCTATTTGGATGGCATAGCTATGTAAGATATCATTGCCAATGTATATTTGATTATGGGGAGTATTTAAAACTAAAAATAGGTGCTTCACTGACTTATTACCTATAGAGATAGATAATAAGCACTTAGCTGTGATGTTATAACTTTCAAACCTGTTATCCAGGTTGTGGACACAGTGGTCTTGGGGAGAAAGATATTTAATCACTTTAGGTTCAGCTATCTGCGCTAATAAGCCTTTGCTTATATAGCTAGCTTCGTGTTTTAAAATCAACTTGGCATATTTTGTTGTACCAAGGTCATGCATTTGTATAGGGATAAATAGATCCTCTTTAACTCTCTCAATCCCTGTGAGGTATTGAGCGTGGCCTCCCCCCTTAGGGATTTTATGATCCCCCTTATGGAGTGATATGGTTAATACATCGCCATCTAGGGAAATATTCGCTATCCTTCCAATTTTAAAAGTATTACCATCAGAGCCACTTAAAGGAGTCTGATCATCTATTTGTAGAATAGTGATTTCCGGTACAGAGTTATTCCTGAAATGAATCTCCACAGCATCTGGTTTCTCTTCCACCATGTGACAGCTATGTCGGGTGCGAGATATACCAGATTTTTCATAATTGATAGGCCTTTTAACTTGTGACCAAATTATATTATTTATGCAATCAATTATGGTGCTTAATCGCTTCAGGAGATCACTACCAATAATTAAACGATCAGTTGGCAGATCCACTATAATGACAGGGTGTCTTATGACCCTGTTCCCCAATTTAAATTTTAACCAGGCCGTACCGTAGACTTTTAGAGAATCAACCCCAACTCCTATTAGAGAACCGTCAAATTCTTTTTGTGACAGACCCTTCTGTCAGTACTGGAAGGGTTAACTCTGTTCAGCTTTGAGAAGCTATTTTCTAAAGACAGGTTTGCTGGCATCAGCTATAATTAAGTTTAAGTGATAAACATTCCCATTGTTCAATCACATCTAGAGAGCAGACGCCCCAGTGATAAGAAAGGATCAAGTGTATCTTATGTTTAACTTGTTATCTGCCTAAGTAAAGTAATGTGATTCTATTGTGGCCTGTCAAAGGGCGTTGTCTCTCTATCTAATGTACAGCATTCTTTCAACCCCCCATCTGGGGTCAGACCTGCATAAATACTGGGCATATGAGCCTTAATAAAGTACATTCTGTTTTAAACCTGAAAACTGGCTGGGTTGTGAGTTGCTGATTCCCTATTCAGGACATTGTTCATCTGGTATTAACTCTTGGTACCCTGTTGGTACCGTAACAATTGGTGGCAGCGACGGAATGAACCTTATCGCCCAGAAGAGCAACTACACAAGCCAGTAACCTCAGGAAGAGGGGGATTATTACAATACTGACTAAGATGGAAGGAGTACCAGGGACCGAAGGAACCAATGGGCCCAGCATATCAGACAGAACCCCCGAAAAAGCAAGCTTTGATCGGGCGGTTAAAATAAGACTGGCACATTATGGCCCCAACCCATCTGCGGAAATTATCGACCGGGTCATAGCCGCTGTGGAGGCCAACCTACTTCGCCAAAGCAGCTCTGCAGCAGCCCAAGTCACAGCAACCCCAGTGGAAAAGGGAAAAGTAAATTTTGCAGCTTTTAAAAACTTCCTGGAAACAGAAGGAGAGATTGATGGGTACCTTGCGGATTTTGAGAGGCAATGTGCACTACACAAGGTACCCGCAGAGGACTGGGTCACGATATTATCCGGAAAATTATCCGGCCGGGCCAGTGAGGCTTTTCGGGCCATTCCAGATGAGGAAGTCGGGGATTATAATACTGTAAAAGAGGCTCTGCTCTCCAGGTATGCGGTTACACCGGAGGCATACCGGAGGCGGTTCAGAGACACTGTTAAATTAGCTGGAGATTCCTACCTTGAGTGGGCATGTAAGGTGCACCGCACAGCAGCTCACTGGATAGCGGGGTGCCAAGCCGTATCTGGGGAAGAGGTGCTGCAGCTATTCCTGTTGGAACATTGCTTCGACAAGTTACCCGCAGGAGTTCGAGAGTGGGTTCGGGACCGTAAACCCTCCACCCTGCATGAAGCGGCTCGCCTGGCAGATGAGTATACGGATGCCCGCAAACTGGACACTGCTACCACTAAGCCCCCTGCTAGAGTGGAGTACAGACCCCCAGTCACCCCAGCAGCTGCCAGTTACCAAACCCCGGCGCACCGCTATACCACACGGCCTCCGGCCACGAACTACCCTCAGAGAGCCCTGTTCAATTTGCGGGGCTACTCACAACCTATTCGGTGCTTTGGATGTAAGCAACTAGGGCACAAAAGACCAGAGTGTCCCCTAAACGCAGCGAACCAAGCGCAGTCCTGGAGAAGACCCGCCGGCGGAATCCCATGTAATCCTCAGCCTGCGGCCCGCTATGTAGAGGCGCAAGAATGCTGGGGCATCCTACATGAGGCAGACCTTGTGCAAGCTGCCCACCGGAATAACCGGCAACTGGTTAAAGTGAATGGGAAGGAGGTCAGTGGTCTACGGGATACTGGTGCTACCATGACCTTGCTTCAAAAGAACTTGGTGTCTGAGAAACAGCACACTGGAGACACTGTGGCTGTGAGGGTAGCAGGGGGCACTGTGTTCCGCCTACCTGTTGCCAGGGTACATTTGGATTGGGGAGTGGGCGCTAGACCTGTGAATGTGGGGGTCAAGAAGGACTTACCTGCTGATGTTCTTCTTGGAAATGACTTGGCCCCCCCTTGTTTCTGCCTATGCTCCCATGGGTCCCGCTGATGTTAACCCTGTGACTACCCGTGCCCAGATTCGTGCAGCAGAGACTGACCCACCTGCTGCTAAGCCCCAGGACGCTGAGCGCAGTAAATCTCTATCTGCTACTGATACGTGGAAGTCCCGTTACAGTGCGCTGATGAAGGAGAAGAGTCACGTAGAGGATGAAATGGTCACGTTAAATAATCATGTAACAGTGCTAGCGGCAGAGAAGAGGAGTGCAGAGGAAAAAGCACGTTTAGAACAGGAATCTCTGCTAGACCAGCTGCACCGACAGACTGCAGAAAACACCAGCTTGAGAGTGGAACATGAAACCTTAAAGACAAACTTAGTGACACTGGAGGAAAAACTGACGCTGGCTCATAGTGAGGTGCAGCAACTCAAGGGCACCCTATGTCAGTATGAAGGGATTGTGGATACCTATAAAGAGCAGGTACAAAAAACTCGTAAAGAAGCTGATGAGATTTTGAAGGACTGTTTAGCCCTAGTCTGGGCACTGAAGAAGTTGAACCCTTATTTTTACGGGCAGGAATTCTCTCCCATAACGGGAATACAGATGGATTGTCCAGGCAAACTGACATGCCTACCACCTCCTAGTCCGGTCATCCCCAGGTTGACCTGCCAAAGGGTCAAGCCGGGTCTGCCGGAGTGTTCCACAAGGGGGGATCTATGTGACAGACCCTTCTGTTAGTACTGGAAGGGTTAACTCTGTTCAGCTTTGAGAAGCTATTTTCTAAAGACAGGTTTGCTGGCATCAGCTATAATTAAGTTTAAGTGATAAACATTCCCATTGTTCAATCACATCTAGAGAGCAGACGCCCCAGTGATAAGAAAGGATCAAGTGTGTCTTATGTTTAACTTGTTATCTGCCTAAGTAAAGTAATGTGATTCTATTGTGGCCTGTCAAAGGGCGTTGTCTCTCTATCTAATGTACAACATTCTTTCAACCCCCCATCTGGGGTAAGACCTGCATAAATACTGTTGGTACCGTAACACTTTTATTTTAGGTTTGTGGGGTGTTAGCTCATTTAGCTGTGTGTAATACCTGTGGGATAAAATAGTTGCCTGAGACCCAGTATCGACTAATCCCATGATAGGGTTGGAGACTGAATCTTGTAGTTCAGCCAATACATAATATCTCCCTGCAGTTTCTACCATTTCACACATAAAGTTGGCATTATTATACATCTGTGGGCTTCGCCACGTGTTACCTGAATTTGCCACGTTTTCACATGCAGAGGAAGCTTTATACCTACCGGCCTCCTCCATGACAGGGTTGGCTGGATTCTTGTGTACTGCATCTGTGGAAATAAGGTTAAAGGGACAGTACACTGTAAAATTGTTTTTCCATAAATGTATTTTAAATGACTTGTTATACCAACTGCAGCGTATAGAATATTTGAGAAATTGCATTTTCTGGTTTATTTGTGTATCTAAAGTAGCTGGTTTTGTGCTTTGAAACCACAGCCTATTACAATGGGTTGAGCTTCAGGTAATATCAGATCTCATTATGTTATCACTTTTATGTACACAGACTTGCTTCCTTATTTTATTTTGTCTGGAACACCAAAGCTCAATACATAGAGAGAACAATGGAAAATTATCATTTTATTACTTAACTATCATGCCCCCCACTGAGGGTGTAATCTCTTCTGCTGGCTGTGTTTACTTAGGCTTGTCAATAGCGTATACGCCAGTATCAAAACTTTCAGTATAGGTTGGGAAACCACAAGCTAAATCAGCTATTTCAAATGCTGAAATAGGAGTAAAGGAGCCACTTGCAACCAATTTAATACACTCTAGCAGGTAAAAAGGATCATTGGGAATAATTTAAAGGGGATAAATTTTTTGGGTGAACTGTCCCTTTAAGAGAGTGCTGCAAAGGAAGAGATTTGTTAATTTTTCCCGGGTGAGGTTGCTTGTCATCACGGCTAAATCGTCCGTTTACGGTCTGTGGGGAGAGAACATGATTAGTATCATTGATATTTATTATTACATTTTGTATATCTCTCCCCTCCCTCTTAGGTGATACCGCAGTGTTTATGACTGTGCCTGTGGTCCACTGCTGACCACTGGCTGTACCCCTAAAAAAGTATTGTTCGGTTGCTGAGCCGTAAGTTTTTGACTCATATTAGCGACTTGTTCGCTCAACCGAATTAGCTGGGTACTAAGCTGATCTACTTGATTGTACAAGTTACCCCTACTCCTGGGCCTATCTCTTGATGCCCCATAATAATGATTCTTGGACCATTGGTTCCCCTCAGAATTAGAGCTGCTATTTCTATCCTGGCGTAGTTGCCCCTGGGGTTCAATTTGTTCTGCATTATTATTTTGGGGAGCATTATTTACTTGGGGTGTCTGGTTATCCTGAAAATACCTTCGCCGTCTATTGTATCTACCTTTGCGGGGGTACCCATTATTCTGTGGGTATTCTCTTTGGGCGTAATTATTCACCTGAGTATGTCCCCCGCTTTGGCTATAGTCTCTCTGCGCCTCATACCGTGTTGGGGGAGGGGTAAAGTTAAACCTCTGTGGAGATGGCCCGTTTTCTCTGGCCACTTCCGCGTAGGTTTTCTTTTTAGACTCCAAATTTAGGGGGTCAGGTGACACCCTAGTTTCGGCCACTATTTTAGGATTGGGCTTTTTCTCCCTTTTATCCCCCTGTTCACTGGACTGCTGAATAGAGTATAATTTCGTACTCTTTAATCAGCCATTCCAATGAACAGTTCTTCTCAAAATCTCTATCTAAGTTGATTTTGATGGGTGTGGGTAGCGCTTCAAAAAATATATTCACAAACTCTGAACCTTCAAATATGGGATCGTCTTCAGCCATGCTGTACGCATTCTTCAATACAGAAAGGAACTCGATTGGACTTTGATTCGCACTACATTTTAAACCATATACAGCTATTCTCGCTGCCGTTTTAGTGCGATGTTGTCCAAATTCTTTTCTGCATTGTCGTTTTGTTACACTCCAGGAATGAATATACATATTCTTTAGTGAAGCAAAGAATTTGTGATGTTTACTTTCAAATACCCAGGGTAGAAATTTAATTTTTAACTGCTCACTTGTAACACTCATTATAGATAATGCATTTTCAAAGGCCTCTAAGTGGTCAATTATGGAAGTGGCCCCCCTTTAGAAAATGGGCATACTGTATTCTTTAGGAATTTAATTATTGTGGGGGTGTCATACACTTTATTTGGTACATCACTGAATCTTACTGGGGACTTATTGTTTGAGCTAGAGTGCCTTTCATCTGAGGCGTAATAATTTTCTGGTCCCCCAGAGTTACGTAATTGCCTAGGGGAAAAATTTACCTCTGGGCCTGAATTAGGGCTATAGTTTGGGTATCTTTGTCTGTCCTCCCGCCTGGTATTTGGAAACTCATTTCTGTCCCAGTCCTTATAACTGCTAATTTGTCTCTGTAATTTATTTATTACCTGCTCATATGCTTTTTCAGCCTCATGATATCTAGCTTTTAAAGTTTTATTTTCATCTTGGCACTTTTCATATTCTTCTTCGAAAGCTTTAAAATCAGCCACTAATTCCTGATTATATTTATCTAAGTCAGAAGCCTTTTGGCTAGCATGGAAAACCTCTGTCTTTGCCTGAATAAATGCATCTTGAAATTCTCGTAATGAATCATTTTCATCCTTTATCTGCCCTAATTGTCTGTTCTGTCCTGCCATTTGGTTAGACATTTCACAGCTCAAATACATTAGGATCGGCCAAGTTTTGAAAATTAATTCATCACGCCCCCTAAGTTCCGTGCATTTATTAAGTTGCAGTAATATTTGGTATAATTCCCAATCTTCAAACCACATATCTTTAACTAAATCTTTGGCCTTATCTTTACACTCATTAATATACCTGGAGACATTGTCCCCAATATCAAGTCTAGTCATGATGTGGTTCATTGCTTCTAATTTGAGCATTTTTTTCTGAAACACTTCATTGACAGAGGACCTTGGGGAGGGCACAATTTCATCTTGTACAGAAATGCTAGCATTACTTTTTGCTGAAGACATCGTTATCCTAGTGTTGCACTTAATAAGATAAAAACGCTAATACAATTTTGACCAATAAGAGAGAGGGAATTTTTTTTTGATATCTTCAAAATATCAATTTTGAACTATGACAAAATTAATATTTTTGACCAATTTTGAAATATGAAAAATTAATATTTCTATGAATTTTGAAATATGAAAAATTAATATTTTTAATGAATTTTAAAATTTGAAAAATTAATATTTTTTATTAATTTTTCAAAAAATTAATATTTTTATTAATTTTTCAAAAAATTAATTTTTAATAATATTTCAAAATATTAATATCAGTCTTGAACACAAAAATCAATATTTCAATTTTCAAAAAAAAAAAACTTTTATATTTTCAAAATATCAATTCGAAATATGAAATTTTTTTCTCTCTTCTATAATAATTTCTATTTACCACAAATATACTATATCAATATGATAATTATTTATAATATCTCATGCAAGTGCCTCCAAATAACATGTCAGTATATTTATAAAAATCTTAGCAGTATTCTCCAAACAATGTGTGAGTATATGGCAGGGAATAAATATATTTAACACTCTTTCTTTAGACTGAACCCACAATCAATATACTTCTACTAAGACAACGAAATTAATATAAATATCTGAATTATTTATTATTAGTAAATAACTATGAACATGTTGATACATAAATATTTGTGAGAATTAGAATATGAGTCGACACTATATGCGTTTAAAACCGTTCAAATAGGCTATGCAACATTCATAAAAATCTATCTTATTCACAGTAAAAGTTCAGCCTGTTAGTACAATGAGATTTTAAGATCTTTAACAGCTAAATACCCAAGCAATACAATTCTGACAGTCTATACTTTTTTACCAAGCTCATAAAAGTTTACCTTTAAAGCTAGCCTGATTTACAATATCCTTTCATTCAAAATTAACACAATGAGACTAAAATATCACAGCTACTAATCTCCAGCAGTACAATTCTAGTTAGGGTACGTATTTTTACAGTGGACAAATGCTTTAAATGAATTCCTTAGCATACAAAATAAACTTTTAACACTACACAGGCTTATGAAATACTAACTTGAAATACAAACTGCTTCTTTAAATCTGCTTAACTACAATTTGACTATGATATTATCAATAACCTTTGTTTAAAATATTAAAGTTAGAAATCATACATCACCAGTCTGAACCAAATTGTAATTCAATATTTTCCAAATATCTTAGATCTCCTCATTTGAAGGAAAAGTTATTTTGCATAGATCAGGGTTAGTATTTCAGCTCCTGGCTTAAATGACTGTGTCCCAAGTATGCTCGCCAGTTATCAGTCACCAGGGTAAGCAATCACCAAAAACTGTCCTCTCTTACATTTAACCTTCCTGTTTTATAATCATTAGAGATCTGGTTTGGTTACGCCCACACTGAAACCTTGTCTCGGATTGGCCCTTTGAAATTTCATTTTTAAAACAGCCAAAAAGCCTTCTGGCTGTAGTTCTCGCATTGCAACACCGGGGGGCAGCGTGATAATACATACAGATTCAATTGAACATCTCTAACAGAAAATATTTCTTTAAAATGGGTAATAACTGTCATAATTTCCTTACATTATTAAGTTATATGTTTATATGTAATGTATTATATCACATTTTTTTATTCTGATCAATTTGATATGAAACACAGTATGCCCTTAACATTATTATATTAAAGCAATTTAATACTGCTAATTATTTTGAAACTAGTGGCATTTAATATCTGTTATACATGCATTTCACATGTTTCCCATTTTACAATTTCTGCATATATTAATTGATGCCTGCAAAAGAAATGGAAACAATTGTTAGAAATTATTTAAGCATTTATATGTCTATTCGTAACATTATTAATGTAGTTAGTATTCAATACAACAATTAATTATTTAATATAATGTGTTTCAGTTCACCATATATATACATATATGGGTTATTTGAATTATTTCAAACATACTTGAAACTCTGAGGAAGCGTTAGTGAAACGCCGCGTCAGGGGTCTCCTCTATTTTTAACTGGCCTCACTAGTTGCCTTATACTTTAATATAACAGCATGTTAGAAAAAACTAAAAATACTTAAAAATTTATAAATCTGTAAACGTAGAACTAGTTGTACTATTGAAGGTGCTAACGTATATTACGGCTAACTTTTGGGGGGCGGTGTTGTCTCATATTAGGCACGGTTCTTCTTGCCAAACATAGCACATTCAGGATATATAATACAATAGAATACTGAATAGGTACTTGGTACTTAGCAAACAATAAGCTACGTAGGTCCATGCAGTGGTAATTGTTTATAGCCTCAGGTGACAGCCTTTCTCTGGCTACTATTAATGGCTAACTAGCAACGCTTCTAAGAACCAGTTGTTTAATCATAAGTATAACATACCTAGCAACACAGTGCTTCAGACGATAAGAATACAAGTTGCACGGTACACCAGAGGTGTTTACACACACTGGCTCTTTGTATAAAATACACAGTACACCCTGCAAGGCTAAGATTACTCCTTAGGCAGTATCCCATAAATATAACGTTATATAACTGAAAGAAGCCATAGTATAACGTATGACATTTTATTAAGGAGACAGCCTTTAAATAAAGCGTTTAATCTTCAGATAACTGTTTGAGTACCCAATTGCTACCACCAGGTGATACAACAAACAACTTCAAGTACCTAGATTATTATAGTTATCTAGTGCCGGCTGCCACCCTAGCCTGATCTTACACTAGTAGCACCAACATATATAAGCAGTACTAATTGCTAGGCCCAAAAAAGGACAACAACACAAAGCAAATATATTTCTTACTATATATAGAATCTATGACATATATATGACTTAAATAATATAGAAACTACAGTAAGAAATAAAGAACAAGAGACTATAGAGCTCTGTGCATATTCACAGCTTAAGTATTACTGCTTTCAGCATTACTAGTTCTACCTTTGCAGCACAAATATAACATGCTGTTTTGTCACGCAGCACAGTGAGTGTGTTTTTAAATTCTTTAGGGCAGTATTATCCAGTGTTAATTTTGACGACAAATTTCAATTTAGTCTTAGTTTTAGTCTTTTGACTAAAATGCCATTTTAGTTTTAGTCGTATTTTAGTCATCTGAATTGTTTTAGTTTTAGTCTAGTTTTAGTCGACTGAATCTCCAGTAGATTTTAGTCGACTAAATCTCTAGTATCTACTGGAGATTTAGTCGACTAAAATCTACTGGAGATACAGAAGTGCAACTTTAAAATATAAAAAAAACAAAACTGTAAACTGTATTGGCTGTATTGCACATATTACCCAATATAAAATCTTTAACAGTTCTCTGTTAATTATTAAAACAAGTATCAAGTAACTCAACATAACAAAAAGTTTCTGCAGCTAGCACAGGCACAGCATAACTTAAATCCATACTCATGGGTTATGCTTATTTCTATAGGAAGAATCAATTTATTGTTCACAGATTCGAAACATTTTCGGCAACAAAATTATCACTGCTCTAGAACTTTGAAACAAATTATATAGTCCTGGAGTAAAGGTTTATTAACCTGATTTGATTTATGGTATTAAGGTTTGAACATGCAATACAGATTTAACAGATTTAACTGTTGTGGTATATAACATGTCTTTATTTATCTTAAAATTTAATAAAATTAAGTTTAGTAAATTTTACAAAAGAGCAGTAATTGGATAGGGATTGATTAACACCTTGCATAAAATGTTTTTGTCAGCAAATTTTGATTTAGTTTTAGTCATAGTCTTTTGACTAAAATGTCATTTTGATTTAGTTTTAGTCATAGTCTTTTGACTAAAATGTCATTTTGATTTAGTTTTAGTCATAGTCTTTTGACTAAAATGTCATTTTAGTTTTAGTCGTATTTTAGTCATCAGAATTTCTTTAGTTTTATAGTCATTTTAGTCTAGTTTTAGTCGACGAAATTAACACTGGTATTATCATCCACTAAAGCTGTCTTTTTAAACCAATAATCAATAAAAGTTAAATTTTAACGTACAATATCTTCCAAGACGATCAAGTCACAGTAATTCAAATGAAATATAGAAATAATTAGTATAACAGTGCATAGAAGCATTCTTTTTTCTCGTGACCAATCTGCTCCAACAGCAGTTTTAGTCACAATCAGTATTATACTTGAAACTAGTATTGTTGCCTTTGCAAAAATGTATTTATTTTTATCTGTGTTACACAGGGGTTGTAAATGTTAATTCTTCAACCCACACTGCTCTCAGTAATTTTAAGTTTACACCATAGCATTTGTCTTTGTTGGCTAAGGTCTTCACTGCCCCACCCACATAGCATGGTTTATTTGCATTTGAAATGCACAGAGTTACTTTCTCACAAGATATGTCGCCTGAGTCAGACTCTTAGGCACACTGAGGGGTAATAGATTTTATCTCACATTCCCAGGCAATCACACATATGGTTTCCTGAAATTGTTGTTAAATTTTAATTAAACCAAATGCTCTATTGTTCTCACTTGTATGCCCTTTTAACTTTTGCATCCTGAGTGGGGGAGAACTAAACATGATTGAAGTCAGCCCTTCTGAATGAAATGAATCATTTTCTACTGACCAGCCAAATATCTGATTAAATATATATATTTATTAACCTTGAAATATATGATTAAAATATATATATTTATTTACCTTACATATACCTTGACAGTGTGCTGTAAAGCGTATGACTGTATATATACTGTATTTGTGCGGTAAAGCGTATAACTTTATATATATATATATATATATATATATATATATACTGTGTGTGTGTTTGCTGTAAAGTGTATGACTGTATATATACTGAGTGTGTGTGTTGTAAAGTGTATGACTTTATATATACTGTGTGTGTTCTGTAAAGCGTATGACTGTGTATATATACTGTGTGTGTGCAGTAAACCCTACAACTGTAAATATACTGTGTGTGTGTTTTAAAGTGTGTGACTGTATATATACTGTGTGTTATGTCAGAAATATTTTGCAAACATATTTACATGTCCCTAAATTCCTTTTTTTTGTTTTAAATAATGTTGTCTTTCATATCTCTGTCTTTATTTATAACACTATATGTATATAGTGTAAATGTATTATAATTCTGAGCCAGAATAATTGTGAATATAACATGTAATCATGGTATCATATGTATTTATTTGCAATCAGTGGATATTTTAAGAGCTGGTCCAGTTTTCTCTCTGTATCTGTGTAACCTCTCCTGGTTGCAATCTAGTTTAAAAAAAACCACCCCTACACAGGTGTTATAAAATGGGCTGGCATATAAGATGACATTTCTTACCGAAAAATAAATTCAAGAGAAGGAAGAAATACACTGAAAATAGCATGACAGTAAATAGGTGATTTTAATTTCTGCTGTATCTGATTCATGACAATTTAAAGTTAGGTGGGCTATGCCTTTGAGCTATCAGCTTAAGATTCTATTGAATCAAACATCAATTCAAATTTTAAAATCCTTGTGTAAAATATTACACTGTGTGTCCTAATGTCAGCATCAATGTTTATCTTTAATTCTAATTTCACATATACAAACTTCCAAAGTATAATACACAATGTAACAAATGGCACTTACAAGTTCTGATGAGTGATCAATGACACAAGTATCAAGCATTTTGATTTGTTAGTGATAGTTTATAATGTGTATTTGAATCAGATTGGCTGATGTCCTAATCATGTGATTATGCATATTCCAATCAAAAGTGGTTGAAAAATGTACTAGTGTATGGGTTGTTTAGGAGATTGCGTCAAAATTGGTGTATATATACTGTGTGTGTTGTAAAGTGTATGACTGTATATATATATATATATATATATATGCTGTATGTGTGCTGTAAAGTGTATGACTGTATTTATACAGTGTGTGTTGTAAAGTGTATGACTGTATATATACTGTGTGTGTGCTGTAAAGTGTATGACTGTATATATACTGTGTGTGTGCTGTAAAGCGTATTATTGTATATATACTTTGTGTGTGTTTTAAAGTGTATGACTGTATATATATATATATACTGTGTGTGTTGTAAAGTGTATGACTGTATATATACTGTGTGTGTTGTAAAGTGTATGACTGTATATATACTGTGTGTGTTGTAAAGTGTATGACTGTATATATACTTTGTGTGTGTGTTGTAAAGTGTATGACTGTATATATACTGTGTGCTGTAAAGTGTATGACTGTATATATACTGTGTGTGTTGTAAAGTGTATGACTGTATATATACTGTGTGTGTGCTGTAAAGCGTATTATTGTATATATACTGTGTGTGTGTTGTAAAGTGTATGACTGTATATATACTGTGTGTTTGCTGTAAAGTGTATGACTGTATACAGGGAGTGCAGAATTATTAGGCAAGTTGTATTTTTGAGGATTAATTTTATTATTGAACAACAACCATGTTCTCAATGAACCCAAAAAACTCATTAATATCAAAGCTGAATAGTTTTGGAAGTAGTTTTTAGTTTATTTTTAGTTATAGCTATTTTAGGGGGATATCTGTGTGTGCAGGTGACTATTACTGTGCATAATTATTAGGCAACTTAACAAAAAACAAATATATACCCATTTCAATTATTTATTTTTACCAGTGAAACCAATATAACATCTCAACATTCACAAATATACATTTCTGACATTCAAAAACAAAACAAAAACAAATCAGTGACCAATATAGCCACCTTTCTTTGCAAGGACACTCAAAAGCCTGCCATCCATGGATTCTGTCAGTGTTTTGATCTGTTCACCATCAACATTGCGTGCAGCAGCAACCACAGCCTCCCAGACACTGTTCAGAGAGGTGTACTGTTTTCCCTACTTGTAAATCTCACATTTGATGATGGACCACAGGTTCTCAATGGGGTTTAGATCAGGTGAACAAGGAGGCCATGTCATTAGATTTTCTTCTTTTATACCCTTTCTTGCCAGCCACGCTGTGGAGTACTTGGACGCGTGTGATGGAGCATTGTCCTGCATGAAAATCATGTTTTTCTTGAAGGATGCAGACTTCTTCCTGTACCACTGCTTGAAGAAGGTGTCTTCCAGAAACTGGCAGTAGGACTGGGAGTTGAGCTTGACTCCATCCTCAACCCGAAAAGGCCCCACAAGCTCATCTTTGATGATACCAGCCCAAACCAGTACTCCACCTCCACCTTGCTGGCTTCTGAGTTGGACTGGAGCTCTCTGCCCTTTACCAATCCAGCCACGGGCCCATCCATCTGGCCCATCAAGACTCACTCTCATTTCATCAGTCCATAAAACCTTAGAAAAATCAGTCTTGAGATATTTCTTGGCCCAGTCTTGACGTTTCAGCTTGTGTGTCTTGTTCAGTGGTGGTCGTCTTTCAGCCTTTCTTACCTTGGCCATGTCTCTGAGTATTGCACACCTTGTGCTTTTGGGCACTCCAGTGATGTTGCAGCTCTGAAATATGGCCAAACTGGTGGCAAGTGGCATCTTGGCAGCTGCACGCTTGACTTTTCTCAGTTCATGGGCAGTTATTTTGCGCCTTTGTTTTTCCACACGCTTCTTGCGACCCTGTTGACTATTTTGACTGAAACGCTTGATTGTTCGATGATCACGCTTCAGAAGCTTTGCAATTTTAAGAGTGCTGCATCCCTCTGCAAGATATCTCACTATTTTTTACTTTTCTGAGCCTGTCAAGTCCTTCTTTTGACCCATTTTGCCAAAGGAAAGGAAGTTGCCTAATAATTATGCACACCTGATATAGGGTGTTGATGTCATTAGACCACACCCCTTCTCATTAGAGATGCACATCACCTAATATGCTTAATTGGTAGTAGGCTTTCGAGCCTATACAGCTTGGAGTAAGACAACATGCATAAAGAGGATGATGTGGTCAAAATACTCATTTGCCTAATAATTCTGCACTCCCTGTATATATACTGTGTGTGCTGTAAAGTGTATGACTGTGTATATACTGTGTGTGTGTGCTGTAAAGTGTATGACTGTATATATACTGTGTGTGTGCTGTAAAGTGTATGACTGTGTATATACTGTGTGTGTGTACTGTAAAGTGTATGACTGTATATATAATGTGTGTGCTGTAAAGTGTATGACTGTATATATACTGTGTGTGTGCTGTAAAGCGTATTATTGTATATATAATGTGTGTGTGTTGTAAAGCGTATGACTGTATATATAATGTGTGTGTGCTGTAAAGTGTATGACTGTGTATATACTGTGTGTGTGTTGTAAAGTGTATGACTGTATATATATATATACTGTGTGTGCTGTAAAGTGTATGACTGTGTATATACTGTGTGTGTGCTGTAAAGTGTATGACTGTATATATACTGTGTGTGTACTGTAAAGTGTATGACGGTGTATATACTGTGTGTGTGTACTGTAAAGTGTATGACTGTATATATACTGTGTGTGTGCTGTAAAGCGTATTATTGTATATATACTGTGTGTGTGTTGTAAAGTGTATGACTGTATATATAATGTGTGTGTGCTGTAAAGTGTATGACTGTATATATACTGTGTGTGTGCTGTAAAGCGTATTATTGTATATATACTGTGTGTGTGTTGTAAAGTGTATGACTGTATATATACTGTGTGTGTGTTGTAAAGTGTATGACTGTATATATACTGTGTGTGCTGTAAAGTGTATGACTGTATATATACTTTGTGTGTGTGTTGTAAAGCGTATGAGTAAATATATACTGTGTGTGTGTTTAGTAAAGCGTATGAGTAAATATATACTGTGTGTGTGCTGTAAAGCATATTATTGTATATATACTGTGTGTGTTGTAAAGTGTATGACTGTATATATACTGTGTGTTTGCTGTAAAGTGTATGACTGTGTATATACTGTGTGTGTGTGCTGTAAAGTGTATGACTGTATATATACTGTGTGTGTGCTGTAAAGTGTTTTATTGTATATATACTGTGTATGACTGTATATATACTGTGTGTGCTGTAAAGTGTATGACTGTATATATACTTTGTGTGTGTGTTGTAAAGCGTATGAGTAAATATATACTGTGTGTGTGTTTAGTAAAGCGTATGAGTAAATATATACTGTGTGTGTGCTGTAAAGCGTATTATTGTATATATACTGTGTGTGTGTTGTAAAGTGTATGATTGTATATATACTGTGTGTGTGTTGTAAAGTGTATGACTGTATATATACTGTGTGTGCTGTAAAGTGTATGACTGTATATATACTGTGTGTGCTGTAAAGTGTATGACTGTATATATACTGTGTGTGTGTTGTAAAGTGTATGACTGTATATATACTGTGTGTGTGTTGTAAAGTGTATGACTGTATATATACTGTGTGTGTGTTGTAAAGTGTATGACTGTATATATACTGTGTGTGTGCTGTAAAGTGTATGACTGTATATATACTGTGTGTGTGCTGTAAAGTGTATGACTGTATATATACTGTGTGTGTGCTGTAAAGTGTATGACTGTATATATACTGTGTGTGTGCTGTAAAGCGTATTATTATATATATACTGTGTGTGTGTTGTAAAGCGTATGACTGTATATATACTGTGTGTGTGTTGTAAAGTGTATGACTGTATATATACTGTGTGTGTGTTGTAAAGTGTATGACTGTATATATACTGTGTGTGTGCTGTAAAGCGTATTATTATATATATACTGTGTGTGTATTGTAAAGCGTATGACTGTATATATACTGTGTGTGTGTTGTAAAGTGTATGACTGTATATATACTGTGTGTGTGTTGTAAAGCGTATGACTGTATATATACTGTGTGTGTGTTGTAAAGCGTATGAGTAAATATATACTGTGTGTGTGCTGTAAAGCGTATGAGTAAATATATACTGTGTGTGTGCTGTAAAGTGTAGGACTGTATATATACTGTGTGTGCTGTAAAGTGTATGACTGTATATATACTGTGTGTGTGCTGTAAAGCGTATGAGTAAATATATAATGTGTGTGTGTGTGCTGTAAAGTGTATGACTGTATATATACTGTGTGTGCTGTAAAGCGTATGAGTAAATATATACTGTGTGTGCTGTAAAGCGTATGAGTAAATATATACTGTGTGTGTGTTGTAAAGCCAATGGGGCATATTTATGATTGTGCAGGTGGACATGAGCCGATATAGCGGATCATGTCCGCTGCACATCGATAAATGCTGACAGCATACGCTCTCGGCATTTATCATTGCATCAACGGGTAGATTGACACCCCCATCTAGTGGCCGATTGACTGCGAATCAGAGCTGCTGGTGCAATGATAAATGCCGAGAGCGTATGCTGTCGGCATTTATAGATGTGCAGCGGACATGATTCACAATATCGGATCATGTCCATTTGCACATTAATAAATAGGCCCCCTAATGTCAGCTATTGTCTCTTCTCAATATATAGCCAGGGACATAAAATATACTATAAATACAGTACAAGCCAAGTGTGAACACATTCAAAATACCTTAACAAATTATTTACTGTGATTGTTCTTCAATAGGCAAACATCCCACTGCTTGTTTTACCACCTCTACTGAGGCCAATTACAGACAGATATTTAGTCAGGCGTGTAAAGTCTGCAGCGTGTAATCTATCTATCTATCTATCTATTTATCTATATATACAGTATATATATATGTATGTATATACAGTATCTCACAAAAGTTATACACCCCTCACATTTTTGTAAATATTTTATTATATCTTTTCATGTGACAACACTGAAGAAATGACACTTTGCTACAATGTAAAGTAGTGAGTGTACAGCCTGTATAACAGTGTAAGTTTGCTGTCCCCTCAAAATAACTCAACACACAGTCATTAATGTCTAAACCGTTGGCAACAAAAGTGAGTACACCCCTAAGTGGAATTGTCCAAATTGGGCCCAAAGTGTCAATATTTTGTGTGGCCACCAATATTTTCAAGCACTGCCTTAACCCTCTTGGGCATGGAGTTCACCAGAGCTTCACAGGTTGCCACTGGAGTCCTCTTCCACTCCTCCATGATGACATCACAGAGTTGGTGGATGTTAGAGACCTTGCACTCCCCCACCTTTCGTTTGAGGATGCCACACAGATGCTCAATAAGGTTTAGGTCTGGAGACATGCTTGGCCAGTACATCACCTTTACCCTCAGCTTCTTTAGTAAAACAGTGGTCATCTTGGAGATGTTTTTGGGGTCGTTATCATGTTGGAATACTGCCCTGCGGCCCAGTCTCTGAAGGGAGGGGATCATGCTCTGTTTCAGTATGTCACATATTGGCATTCATGGTTCCCTCAATGAACTGTAGCTCCCCAGTGCCAGCAGCACTCATGCAGGCCCAGACCATGACACTCCCACCACCATGTTTGACTGTAGGCAAGACACACGTTTCTTTGTATTCCTCACCTGGTTGTTGGCACACACGCTTGACACCATCTGAACCAAATAAGTTTATCTTGGTCTCATCGGACCACAGAACATGGTTCCAGTAATCCATGTCCTTAGTCTGCTTGTCTTCAGCAAACTGTTTGCAGGCTTTCTTGTGCATCATCTTTAGAAGAGGCTTCCTTCTGGGACGAGAGCCATGCAGACCAATTTGATGCAGTGTGCGGCGTATGGTCTGAGCACTGACAGGCTGACCCGCCCACCCCTTAAACCTCTGCAGCAATGCTGGCAGCACTCATACATCTATTTGCTAAAGACAAACTCTGGATATGATGCTGAGCACGTGCACTGAACATCTTTGGTCGACCATGGCAAGCTTGTTCTGTGTGGAACCTGTCCTGTGAAACCACTGTATGGTCTTGCCCGCCGTGCTGCAGGTCAGTTTCAGGGTCTTGGCAATCTTCTTATATCCTAGGCCATCTTTATGTAAAGCAACAATTCTTTTTTTCAGATCCTCAGAGAGTTCTTTGCCATGAGGTGCCATGTTGAACTTCCAGTGACCAGTATGAGAGAGTGTGAGAGCGATAACACCAAATTTAACACACCTGCTCCCCATTCACATCTGAGACCTGGTAACACTAACGAGTCACATAACACCGGGGAGGGAAAATGGTTAAATGGGCTCGATTTGGACATTTCCATTTAGGGGTGTAGTCACTTTTTTTTTCCAATGGTTTAGACATTAATGGCTGTGTGTTTAGTTATTTTGAGGGGACAGCAAATTTACACTGTTATACAGGCTGTACACTCACTACTTTACATTGTAGTGTCATTTCTTCAGTGTTGTCACATGAAAAGATATAATAAAATATTTACACTGTTATACAGGCTGTACACTCACTACTTTACATTGTAGTAAAGTGTCATTTCTTCAGTGTTGTCACATGAAAATATATAATAAAATATTTACACTGTTATACAGGCTGTATACTCACTACTTTACATTGTAGTAAAGTGTCATTTCTTCAGTGTTGTCACATGAAAAGATATAATAAAATATTTACACTGTTATACAGGCTGTTCACTCACTACTTTACATTGTAACAAAGTGTCATTTCTTCAGTGTTGTCACATGACAAGATATAATAAAATATT
Organism: Bombina bombina; assembly: GCF_027579735.1. Classification (NCBI taxonomy): domain Eukaryota; kingdom Metazoa; phylum Chordata; class Amphibia; order Anura; family Bombinatoridae; genus Bombina; species Bombina bombina. The sequence goes on from NC_069499.1 coordinate 1,599,945,793, forward strand.
TACACTGTTATACAGGCTGTGCACTCACTACTTTACATTGTAACAAAGTGTCATTTCTTCAGTGTTGTCACATGAAAAGATATAATAAATATTTACACTGTTATACAGGCTGTACACTCACTACTTTACATTGTAGCAAAGTGTCATTTCTTCAGTGTTGTCACATGAAAAGATATAATAAATATTTACACTGTTATACAGGCTGTACACTCACTACTTTACATTGTAGCAAAGTGTCATTTCTTCAGTGTTGTCACATGAAAAGATATAATAAATATTTACACTGTTATACAGGCTGTACACTCACTACTTTACATTGTAGCAAAGTGTCATTTCTTCAGTGTTGTCACATGAAAAGATATAATAAATATTTACACTGTTATACAGGCTGTACACTCACTACTTTACATTGTAGTAAAGTGTCATTTCTTCAGTGTTGTCACATGAAAAGATATAATAAAATCTTTACACTGTTATACAGGCTGTACACTCACTACTTTATATTGTAACAAAGTGTCATTTCTTCAGTGTTGTCACATGAAAAGATATAATAAATATTTACACTGTTATACAGGCTGTACACTCACTACTTTACATTGTAGCAAAGTGTCATTTCTTCAGTGGTGTCACATGAAAAGATATAATAAAATATTTACACTGTTATACAGGCTGTACACTCACTACTTTACATTGTAGTAAAGTGTCATTTCTTCAGTGTTGTCACATGAAAAGATGTAATAAAATATTTACACTGTTATACAGGCTGTACACTCACTACTTTACATTATAGCAAAGTGTCATTTCTTCAGTGTTGTCACATGAAAAGATATAATAAAATATTTACACTGTTATACAGGCTGTACACTCACTACTTTACATTGTAACAAAGTGTCATTTCTTCAGTGTTGTCACATGAAAATATATAATAAAATATTTACACTGTTATACAGGCTGTACACTCACTACTTTACATTGTAGTAAAGTGTCAGTTCTTCAGTGTTGTCACATGAAAAGATATAATAAATATTTACACTGTTATACAGGCTGTACACTCACTACTTTACATTGTAGCAAAGTGTCATTTCTTTAGTATTGTCACATGAAAAGATATTATAAAATATTTACACTGTTATACAGGCTGTACACTCACTACTTTACATTGTAGCAAAGTGTCATTTCTTCAGTGCTGTCACATGAAAATATATAATAAAATATTTACACTGTTATACAGGCTGTACACTCACTACTTTACATTGTAGCAAAGTGTCATTTCTTCAGTGTTGTCACATGAGAAGATATAATAAATATTTACACTGTTATACAGGCTGTACACTCACTACTTTACATTGTAGTAAAGTGTCATTTCTTCAGTGTTGTCACATGAAAAGATATAATAACATATTTACACTGTTATACAAGCTTACACTCACTACTTTACATTGTAGTAAAGTGTCATTTCTTCAGTATTGTCACATGAAAATATATAATAAATATTTACACTGTTATACAGGCTGTACACTCACTACTTTACATTGTAACAAAGTGTCATTTCTTCAGTGTTGTCACATGAAAATATATAATAAAATATTTACACTGTTATACAGGCTGTACACTCACTACTTTACATTGTAACAAAGTGTCATTTCTTCAGTGTTGTCACATGAAAATATATAATAAAATATTTACACTGTTATACAGGCTGTACACTCACTACTTTACATTGTAGCAAAGTGTCATTTCTTCAGTCTTGTCACATGAAAATATATAATAAAATATTTACACTGTTATACAGGCTGTACACTCACTACTTTACATTGTAACAAAGTGTCATTTCTTCAGTGTTGTCACATGAAAAGATATAATAAAATATTTACACTGTTATACAGGCTGTACACTCACTACTTTACATTGTAACAAAGTGTCATTTCTTCAGTGTTGTCACATGAAAAGATATAATAAAATATTTACACTGTTATACAGGCTGTATACTCACTACTTTACATTGTAGTAAAGTGTCATTTCTTCAGTGTTGTCACATGAAACGATATAATAAATATTTACACTGTTATACAGGCTGTACACTCACTACTTTACATTGTAACTAACAGGCCCATTTATCAAGCTCCGTATGGAGCTTGAAGGGCCGTGTTTCTGGCGAGTCTTCAGACTCGCCAGAAACACAAGTTATGAAGCAGCGGTCTAAAGACCGCTGCTTCATAACCCTGTCCGCCTGCTCTGAGCAGGCGGACAGGAACCGCCGGAAATCAACCCGATCGAATACGATCGGGTTGATTGACAGCTCCCTGCTGGCGGCCGATTGGCCGCGAGTCAGCAGGGGGCGGCGTTGCACCAGCAGCTCTTGTGAGCTGCTGGTGCAATGTTAAATGTGGAGAGCGTATTGCTCTCCGCATTTAGCGAGGTCTTGCGGACCTGATCCGCAGTGTCGGATCAGGTCCGCAAGCCCTTTGATAAATGGGCCCCAAAGTGTCATTTCTTCAGTGTTGTCACATGAAACGATATAATAAATATTTACACTGTTATACAGGCTGTACACTCACTACTTTACATTGTAACAAAGTGTCATTTCTTCAGTGTTGTCACATGAAAAGATATAATAAAATATTTACACTGTTATACAGGCTGTACACTCACTACTTTACATTGTAACAAAGTGTCATTTCTTCAGTGTTGTCACATGAAAAGATATAATAAAATATTTACACTGTTATACACGCTGTACACTCACTACTTTACATTGTAACAAAGTGTCATTTCTTCAGTGTTGTCACATGAAAATATATAATAAAATATTTACACTGTTATACAGGCTGTACACTCACTACTTTACATTGTAGCAAAGTGTCATTCCTTCAGTGTTGTCACATGAAAAGGTATATTAAAATATTTACACTGTTATACAGGCTGTACACTCACTACTTTACATTGTAACAAAGTGTCATTTCTTCAGTGTTGTCACATGAAAAGATATAATAAAATATTTACACTGTTATACAGGCTGTACACTCACTACTTTACATTGTAGCAAAGTGTCATTTCTTCAGTGTTGTCACATGAAAAGATATAATAAAATATTTACACTGTTATACAGACTGTACACTCACTACTTTACTTTGTAGTAAAGTGTCATTTCTTCAGTGTTGTCACATGAAAAGATATAATAAATATTTACACTGTTATACAGGCTGTACACTCACTACATTACATAGTAGCAAAGTGTCATTTCTTCAGTGTTGTCACATGAAAAGATATAATAAATATTTACACTGTTATACAGGCTGTACACTCACTACATTACATAGTAGCAAAGTGTCATTTCTTCAGTGTTGTCACATGAAAAGATATAATAAATATTTACACTGTTATACAGGCTGTACACTCACTACTTTGCATTGTAGCAAAGTGTCATTTCTTCAGTGCTGTCACATGAAAAGATATAATAAATATTTACACTGTTATACAGGCTGTACACTCACTACTTTACAGTGTAACAAAGTGTCATTTCTTCAGTGTTGTCACATGAAAAGATATAATAAAATATTTACACTGTTAGACAGGCTGTATACTAACTACTTTACAGTGTAACAAAGTGTCATTTCTTCAGTGTTGTCACATGAAAAGATATAATAAAATATTTACACTGTTATACAGGCTGTATACTCACTACTTTACAGTGTAACAAAGTGTCATTTCTTCAGTGTTGTCACATGAAAAGATATAATAAAATATTTACACTGTTATACAGGCTGTGCACTCACTACTTTACATTGTAACAAAGTGTCATTTCTTCAGTGTTGTCACATGAAAAGATATAATAAATATTTACACTGTTATACAGGCTGTACACTCACTACTTTACAGTGTAACAAAGTGTCATTTCTTCAGTGCTGTCTCATGAAAAGATATAATAAATATTTACACTGTTATATAGGCTGTATACTCACTACTTTACATTGTAACAAAGTGTCATTTCTTCAGTGTTGTCACATGAAAAGATATAATAAAATATTTACACTGTTATACAGGCTGTACACTCACTACTTTACATTGTAGTAAAGTGTCATTTCTTCAGTGTTGTCACATGAAAAGATATAATAAAATATTTACACTGTTATACAGGCTGTACACTCACTACTTTACATTGTAGTAAAGTGTCATTTCTTCAGTGTTGTCACATGAAAAGATATAATAAATATTTACACTGTTATACAGGCTGTACACTCACTACTTTACATTGTAGTGTCATTTCTTCAGTGTTGTCACATGAAAAGATATAATAAAATATTTACACTGTTATACAAACTGTACACTCACTACTTTACATTGTAACAAAGTGTAATTTCTTCAGTGTTGTCACATGAAAAGATATAATAAAATATTTACACTGTTATACAGGCTGTACACTCACTACTTTACATTATAGCAAAGTGTCATTTCTTCAGTGTTGTCACATGAAAAGATATAATAAAATATTTACACTGTTATACAGGCTGTACACTCACTACTTCACATTGTAGCAAAGTGTCATTTCTTCAGTGTTGTCACATGAAAAGATATAATAAAATATGTACACTGTTATACAGGCTGTACACTCACTACTTTACATTGTAACAAAGTGTCATTTCTTCAGTGTTGTCACATGAAAAGATATAATAAATATTTACACTGTTATACAGGCTGTACACTCACTACATTACATAGTAGTAAAGTGTCATTTCTTCAGTGTTGTCACATGAAAAGATATAATAAAGTATTTACACTGTTATACAGGCTGTACACTCACTACTTTACATTGTAGCAAAGTGTCATTTCTTCAGTGCTGTCACATGAAAATATATAATAAAATATTTACACTGTTATACAGGCTGTACACTCACTACTTTACATTGTAGCAAAGTGTCATTTCTTCAGTGTTGTCACATGAAAATATATAATAACATATTTACACTGTTATACAAGCTTACACTCACTACTTTACATTGTAGTAAAGTGTAATTTCTTCAGTGTTGTCACATGAAAAGATATAATAAAATATTTACACTGTTATACAGGCTGTACACTCACTACTTTACATTGTAACAAAGTGTCATTTCTTCAGTGTTGTCACATGAAAATATATAATAAATATTTACACTGTTATACAGGCTGTACACTCACTACTTTACATTGTAACAAAGTGTCATTTCATCAGTGTTGTCACATGAAAAGATATAATAAATATTTACACTGTTATACAGGCTGTACACTAACTACTTTACATTGTAACAAAGTGTCATTTCTTCAGTGTTGTCACATGAAAATATATAATAAAATATTTACACTGTTATACAGGCTGTACACTCACTACTTTACATTGTAGCAAAGTGTCATTTCTTCAGTGTTGTCACATGAAAATATATAATAAATATTTACACTGTTATACAAACTGTACACTCACTACTTTACATTGTAGCAAAGTGTCATTTCTTCAGTCTTGTCACATGAAAATATATAATAAAATATTTACACTGTTATACAGGCTGTACACTCACTACTTTACATTGTAACAAAGTGTCATTTCTTCAGTGTTGTCACATGAAAATATATAATAAATATTTACACTGTTATACAGGCTGTACACTCACTACTTTACATTGTAACAAAGTGTCATTTCATCAGTGTTGTCACATGAAAAGATATAATAAATATTTACACTGTTATACAGGCTGTACACTAACTACTTTACATTGTAACAAAGTGTCATTTCTTCAGTGTTGTCACATGAAAATATATAATAAAATATTTACACTGTTATACAGGCTGTACACTCACTACTTTACATTGTAGCAAAGTGTCATTTCTTCAGTGTTGTCACATGAAAAGATATAATAAATATTTACACTGTTATACAAACTGTACACTCACTACTTTACATTGTAGCAAAGTGTCATTTCTTCAGTCTTGTCACATGAAAATATATAATAAAATATTTACACTGTTATACAGGCTGTACACTCACTACTTTACATTGTAACAAAGTGTCATTTCTTCAGTGTTGTCACATGAAAAGATATAATAAAATATTTACACTGTTATACAGGCTGTACACTCACTACTTTACATTGTAACAAAGTGTCATTTCTTCAGTGTTGTCACATGAAAAGATATAATAAAATATTTACACTGTTATACAGGCTGTATACTCACTACTTTACATTGTAACAAAGTGTCATTTCTTCAGTGTTGTCACATGAAAAGATATAATAAATATTTACACTGTTATACAGGCTGTACACTCACTACTTTACATTGTAGTAAAGTGTCATTTCTTCAGTGTTGTCACATGAAACGATATAATAAATATTTACACTGTTATACAGGCTGTACACTCACTACTTTACATTGTAGTAAAGTGTCATTTATTCAGTGTTGTCACATGAAAAGATATAATAAATATTTACACTGTTATACAGGCTGTACACTCACTACTTTACATTGTAGTAAAGTGTCATTTCTTCAGTGCTGTCACATGAAAAGATATAATAAAATATTACACTGTTATACAGGCTGTACACTCACTACTTTACATTGTAACAAAGTGTCATTTCTTCAGTGTTGTCACATGAAAAGATATAATAAAATATTTACACTGTTATACAGGCTGTACACTCACTACTTTACATTGTAACAAAGTGTCATTTCTTCAGTGTTGTCACATGAAAATATATAATAAAATATTTACACTGTTATACAGGCTGTACACTCACTACTTTACATTGTAGCAAAGTGTAATTTCTTCAGTGTTGTCACATGAAAAGATATAATAAAATATTTACACTGTTATACAGGCTGTACACTCACTACTTTACATTGTAGCAAAGTGTCATTTCTTCAGTGTTGTCACATGAAAAGATATAATAAATATTTACACTGTTATACAGGCTGTACACTCACTACTTTACATTGTAGCAAAGTGTCATTTCTTCAGTGTTGTCACATGAAAAGATATAATAAATATTTACACTGTTATACAGGCTGTACACTCACTACATTACATAGTAGCAAAGTGTCATTTCTTCAGTGTTGTCACATGAAAAGATATAATAAATATTTACACTGTTATACAGGCTGTACACTCACTACTTTACATTGTAGTGTCATTTCTTCAGTGTTGTCACATGAAAAGATATAATAAATATTTACACTGTTATACAGGCTGTACACTCACTACTTTACAGTGTAACAAAGTGTCATTTCTTCAGTGTTGTCACATGAAAAGATATAATAAAATATTTACACTGTTATACAGGCTGTATACTCACTACTTTACAGTGTAACAAAGTGTAATTTCTTCAGTGTTGTCACATGAAAAGATATAATAAAATATTTACACTGTTATACAGGCTGTATACTCACTACTTTACAGTGTAACAAAGTGTCATTTCTTCAGTATTGTCACATGAAAAGATATAATAAATATTTACACTGTTATACAGGCTGTACACTCACTACTTTACAGTGTAACAAAGTGTCATTTCTTCAGTGTTGTCTCATGAAAAGATATAATAAATATTTACACTGTTATACAGGCTGTACACTCACTACTTTACATTGTAGCAAAGTGTAATTTCTTCAGTGTTGTCACATGAAAAGATATAATACATATTTACACTGTTATACAGACTGTACACTCACTACTTTACATTGTAACAAAGTGTCATTTCTTCAGTGTTGTCACATGAAAAGATATAATAAAATATTTACACTGTTATATAGGCTGTACACTCACTACTTTACATTGTAACAAAGTGTCATTTCTTCAGTGTTGTCACATGAAAAGATATAATAAATATTTACACTGTTATACAGGCTGTACACTCACTACTTTACATTGTAACAAAGTGTCATTTCTTCAGTGTTGTCACATGAAAAGATATAATAAAATATTTACACTGTTATACAGGCTGTACACTCACTACTTTACATTGTAGCAAAGTGTCATTTCTTCAGTGTTGTCACATGAAAAGATATAATAAATATTTACACTGTTATACAGGCTGTACACTCACTACATTACATTGTAACAAAGTGTCATTTCTTCAGTGTTGTCACATGAAAAGATATAATCAATATTTACACTGTTATACAGGCTGTATACTCACTACTTTACAGTGTAACAAAGTGTCATTTCTTCAGTGTTGTCACATGAAAAGATATAATAAAATATTTACACTGTTATACAGGCTGTATACTCACTACTTTACAGTGTAACAAAGTGTAATTTCTTCAGTATTGTCACATGAAAAGATATAATAAAATATTTACACTGTTATACAGGCTGTACACTCACTACTTTACATTGTAGTAAAGTGTCATTTCTTCAGTGTTGTCACATGAAAAGATATAATAAAATATTTACACTGTTATACAGGCTGTACACTCACTACTTTACATTGTAACAAAGTGTCATTTCTTCAGTGTTGTCACATGAAAAGATATAATACAATATTTACACTGTTATACAGGCTGTACACTCACTACTTTACATTATAGCAAAGTGTCATTTCTTCAGTGTTGTCACATGAAAAGATATAATAAAATATTTACACTGTTATACAGGCTGTACACTCACTACTTTACATTCTAGCAAAGTGTCATTTCTTCAGTGTTGTCACATGAAAAGATATAATAAAATATTTACACTGTTATACAGGCTGTACACTCACTACTTTACATTGTAGTAAAGTGTCATTTCTTCAGTATTGTCACATGAAAAGATATAATAAAATATTTACACTGTTATACAGGCTGTACACTCACTACTTTACATTATAGCAAAGTGTCATTTCTTCAGTGTTGTCACATGAAAAGATATAATAAATATTTACACTGTTATACAGGCTGTACACTCACTACTTTACATTGTAGTAAAGTGTCATTTCTTCAGTGTTGTCACATGAAAAGATATAATAAAATATTTACACTGTTATACAGGCTGTACACTCACTACTTTACATTATAGCAAAGTGTCATTTCTTCAGTGTTGTCACATGAAAAGATATAATAAATATTTACACTGTTATACAGGCTGTACACTCACTACTTTACATTGTAGTAAAGTGTCATTTCTTCAGTGTTGTCACATGAAAAGATATAATAAAATATTTACACTGTTATACAGGCTGAACACTCACTACTTTACATTGTAGCAAAGTGTCATTTCTTCAGTGTTGTCACATGAAAAGATATAATAAAATATTTACAGAAATGTGAGAGGTGTACTCACTTTTGTGAGATACTGTATAATATATATATAATAAAGAGGAAATAAAAAAATACTATCCAATGCACAGATTAAATCCCTACATATAGTTTAATAATTAAATAAAAATATACAACTAATACATTGTTATATAAAGATAATTAATTCACCTTTCTACTATCCATTACAGTGCAGCACTGGACTATTAGGAATTCATTATCTTTATATAACAACATATTAGTTGTATATTTTTATTTTATTATGTGGTGATATATACTATCGCCTAGATTTAGAGTTTTGCGGCCAAAGGGGTGCGTTAACTACGCATGCTTTTTCCCCCCCCGCACCTTTTAAATACCGCTGGTATTTAGAGTTCACAGAATGGCTGGGTTTTCAGTGCGTTAGGCTCCAAAAAGGGAGCGTAGAGCATAATTTAACCCCACTGCAACTCTCGATACCAGCAGTGCTTACGGACGCGGCCAGCTTCAAAAACGTGCTCGTGCACGATTCCCCCATAGGAAACAATGGGGCTATTTGAGCTGAAAAAAAACCTAACACCTGCAAAAAAGCCGCGTTCAGCTCCTAACGCAGCCCCATTGTTTCCTATGGGGAAACACTTCCTACGTCTGCACCTAACACTCTAACATGAACCCCGAGTCTAAACACCCCTAACCTTACACTTATTAACCCCTAATCTGCTGCCCCCGCTATCGCTGACCCCTGCATTATATTATTAACCCCTAATCTGCCGCTCCGTACACCGCCGCAATTTACATTATAGCTATGTACCCCTAATCTGCTGCCCCTAACACCGCCGACCCCTATATTATATTTATTAACCCCTAATCTGCCCCCCACAACGTCGCCGCCAGCTACCTACAATAATTAACCCCTAATCTGCCGACCGCATCTCACAGCTACTATAATAAAGTTATTAACCCCTAATCCGCCTCACTCCCACCTCAATAACCCTATAATAAATAGTATTAACCCCTAATCTGCCCTCCCTAACATCGCCGACACCTAACTTAAATTATTAACCCCTAATCTGCCGATCGGAGCTCACCGCTACTGTAATAAATGGATTAACCCCTAAAGCTAAGTCTAACCCTAACACTAACACCCCCCTAAGTTAAATATAATTTAAATCTAACGAAATAAATTAACTATTATTAAATAAATTATTCCTATTTAAAGCTAAATACTTACCTGTAAAATAAACCCTAATATAGCTACAATATAACGAATAATTATATTGTAGCTATTTTAGGATTTATATTTATTTTACAGGCAACTTTGTATTTATTTTAACCAGGTACAATAGCTATTAAATAGTTAATAACTATTTAATAGTTACCTAGTTAAAATAATTACAAAATTACCTGTAAAATAAATCCTAACCTAAGTTACAATTAAACCTAACACTACACTATCAATAAATTAATTAAATACAATACCTACAAATAAATAAATTTAAATAAACTAACTAAAGTACAAAAAATAAAAAAGAACTAAGTTACAAAAAATAAAAAAATATTTACAAACATAAGAAAATTCTTACAACAATTTTAAACTAATTACACCTACTCTAAGCCCCCTAATAAAATAACAAAGCCCCCCAAAATAAAAAAATGCCCTACCCTATTCTAAATTAAAAAAGTTCAAAGCTCTTTTACCTTACCAGCCCTGAAAAGGGCCATTTGCGGGGCATGCCCCAAAGAATTCAGCTCTTTTGCCTGTAAAAGAAAAATACAACCCCCCCCAACATTAAAACCCACCACCCACATACCCCTAATCTAACCCAAACCCCCCTTAAATAAACCTAACACTAAGCCCCTGAAGATCTTCCTACCTTATCTTCACCTCGCCGGGTATCACCGATCCGTCCTGGCTCCAAAATCTTCATCTAAGCCCAAGCGGGGGCTGGCGATCTATAATCCGGCGGCTGAAGAGGTCCAGAAGAGGCTCCAAAGTCTTCATCCTATCCGGGAAGAAGAGGCGATCCGGACCAGCAACCATCTTGATCCAAGCGGCATCTTCTATCTTCATCCGATGAGGAACGGCTCCATCGTGAAGACCTCCAGCGCGGATCAATCTTCTCCTTCTGACGTCCAACTGAAGAATGAAGGTTCCTTTAAGGGACGTCATCCAAGATGGCGTCCCTCGAATTCCGATTGGCTGATAGGATTCTATCAGCCAATCGGAATTAAGGTAGGAAAATTCTGATTGGCTGATGGAATCAGCCAATCAGAATCGAGTTCAATCCGATTGGCTGATCCGATCAGCCAATCAGATTGAGCTCGCATTCTATTGGCTGTTCCGATCAGTTGGACGTCGGAAGGAGAAGATTGATCTGCGCTGGAGGTCTTCACGATGGAGCCGTTCCTCATCGGATGAAGATAGAAGATGCCGCTTGGATCAAGATGGTTGCCGGTCCGGATCGCCTCTTCTTCCCGGATAGGATGAAGACTTTGGAGCCTCTTCTGGACCTCTTCAGCTGCCGGATTATGGATCGCCAGCCCCCGCTTGGGCTTGGATGAAGATTTTGGAGCCAGGACGGATCGGTGATACCCGGCGAGGTGAAGATAAGGTAGGAAGATCTTCAGGGGCTTAGTGTTAGGTTTATTTAAGGGGGGTTTGGGTTAGATTAGGGGTATGTGGGTGGTGGGTTTTAATGTTGGGGGGGGTATTGTATGTGTTTTTTACAGGTAAAAGAGCTGAATTCTTTGGGGCATGCCCCGCAAATGGCCCTTTTCAGGGCTGGTAAGGTAAAAGAGCTTTGAACTTTTTTAATTTAGAATAGGGTAGGGCATTTTTTTTATTTTGGGGGGCTTTGTTATTTTATTAGGGGGCTTAGAGTAGGTGTAATTAGTTTAAAATTGTTGTAAGATTTTTCTTATGTTTGTAAATATTTTTTTATTTTTTGTAACTTAGTTCTTTTTTATTTTTTGTACTTTGTATTGTATTTAATTAATTTATTGATAGTGTAGTGTTAGGTTTAATCGTAACTTAGGTTAGGATTTATTTTACAGGTAATTTTGTAATTATTTTAACTAGGTAACTATTAAATAGTTATTAACTATTTAATAGCTATTGTACCTGGTTAAAATAAATACAAAGTTGCCTGTAAAATAAATATTAATCCTAAAATAGCTACAATATAATTATTCGTTATATTGTAGCTATATTAGGGTTTATTTTACAGGTAAGTATTTAGCTTTAAATAGGAATAATTTATTTAATAATAGTTAATTTATTTTGTTAGATTTAAATTATATTTAAGTTAGGGGGGGGGGTTAGGGTTAGACTTAGCTTTAGGGGTTACAAAATTTATTAGAATAGCGGTGAGCTCCGGTCGGCAGATTAGGGGTTAATGCTTGAAGTTAGGTGTAGGCGATGTTAGGGATGGCAGATTAGGGGTTAATACTATTTATTATAGGGTTATTGAGGCGGGAGTGAGGCGGATTAGGGGTTAATAACTTTATTATAATAGCGGCGCGGTCCGGTCGGCAGATTAGGGGTTAATAAGTGTAGGCAGGTGGCGGTGACGTTGAGGGGGGCAGATTAGGGGTTAATAAATATAATATAGGGGTCGGCGGTGTTAGGGGCAGCAGATTAGGGGTACATAAGTATAATGTAGCTTGCGGCGGCGTGCGGACGGCAGATTAGGGGTTAAAACATTTTAATAGAGTGGCGGCGATGTGGGGGGACCTCGGTTTAGGGGTACATAGGTAGTTTATGGGTGTTAGTGTACTTTAGAGCACAGTAGTTAAGAGCTTTATAAACCGGCGTTAGCCCAGAAAGCTCTTAACTACTGACTTTTTTCTGCGGCTGGAGTTTGGTCGTTAGATTTCTAACGCTCACTTCAGCCACGACTCTAAATACTGGCGTTAGAAAGATCCCATTGAAAAGATAGGATACGCAATTGACGTAAGGGGATTTGCGGTATGGAAAAGTCGCGGCTGGAAAGTGAGCGTTAGACCCTTTAATCACTGACTCCAAATACCA